>NC_060207.1:114682500-114982500 GCF_021130785.1 Homalodisca vitripennis
TTTGCTTATTGTAATTATTTATGTTTAAGATTTAATTTAAACAAGTATAACACGAGGTAATCCTAATTGAAAGGATAACGATATTTCGGATATTTGCCATCGTTATAAGTTATAAAAGGTATAACACGTATTTAAACTATAATAATGGCAAATGTCCGAAATCCTTTATCCTTTCAAATCTTCCATCGTCAATAACAAACTTTAATCCTGATTGTTTTTGCGTTCTGTTCAGCTTTTTTATTTTCGAAATTAATTCACGTGTAAACATCACGAGGATTAGGCTGAAATTACTCTAATCACTACGACGTATGGATGTGATTCTGTTGGATTTGTTTCGATATTGTGATATAGATTCCAGAGACCCATTAGCGATAAAATAAGACGTAATTCCAGAGATTCAAGAACGAACGCTGTCATGTTGGCAATAGCTGAAATACAAATATGAAATATTGTATAGCTGAAACCAGAAAAATTGCCGTAAAGAAGAGAATATCCAATATTAAAATATATGACAATATTATCACCATAACAACATTCTCCCTGTCTTGCTTTGTTCTCAGTTAAGTTTCTTTTGCTTTATTTAATGGTTTAGCTTGATTGTTATTGGGTGAGACTAAATAAAGCACAGTCACATATACCCTTATAACAGAAATAAAATGTATAATCTCTTGCTTAATATCAATATACTATAACATTAGAAAATAATTATAATCCGTCCAGAAGCGAACTTGTTATTTATAACTCAATTATACGCAATTTTAAATATTAATCTACATTTAACATATTAATTTCAATTGTACTTTCAATTGTGAACCTTTTTCAAAACGTTAGTTTTTACACCGGTTTCATTAAACATATTTCGTTAAAACGTGCAAGAATACCGACGACGGTGTTATAACAAATGTACGTATCCCGTTCGCGCTCAGGATTGCAAGAAGAAGCCGTAATAACTGTTGTTTTAAGCAATAACAGGTTTAAAAAGTACTAACTGCTAAGAAGAAGTTTTCTAATATTTCACATCAAGTACAATAATTATATTTTATCTGTTTTGTACGACAATGCTGTGCACTGAATCAGACATGACATACAGTCTAAGTTATGATGAAGTAATTGAAGATTTTGCACATATACAAGATAAAAGAAAATCATGCTTATGCAAAATAATAGTCACGTTTTAAATTGAAAGAAAGGCTTTTGAATTCACACTTTTTATTAATCACTGCAATAATTGTTACTGCTGTTTAGGATCTTATAGACAGTATTTGTAGGCACAATGATTTAAACCCTGATTTGTATTCCCATGTTTAGTTATGCAAAATATAGAACTGACGTTCGTTGTTGAAGAAATGCAATTGTTACATAGAAAACGACGAAGTAAAATGAGTTTAAAATGTTAAAATGTGTTAAATAAATGTAAAATCATATTTTGGAATGTTTGTGAAAAGTGTAAATTAATGAATGCGTTACTGTACGGGGTTGACTGGTTATTTCGCGAATGGACGTGTTGGAGTTTTGGAGGGGGGTGGTGGTGGTGAATGACTGATGACACAGGGGCGCACAATTAGTTAATACGATCATGTAAATATGTATGTATTTTTAGCCGGGGCAACAAGGCGGCGGCGCCACATGAAATGAAAAAAATAAAAACACACACACACACACACACACACACACACACACACACACACATATATATATATATATATATATATATATATATATATAATTGCTCCTACTCACGCATAACGTAAAATAAGCCCCAGTCGGTTGATCACTAAAACTCATGAAACCAGTTACGGAAATAATGAACGTAGCCCTAGTAGTTAGGTTTTGCATTTGTTTTATTAATTTTATAATATTCTGTAATATAAAGATGGTTCAAATTGTATTCTAGAAATATCTTTGGATGAACACATAGACCCATGTGGAAATCCTTTTTTCCAGACCATAATTTATTTTATATAATTACCACAAATTAATTAACTGATTGAGCTTTAAAAATACGTACTAAGATTAGAAAATATTATTTTTATGTAAATTTCTAAACGTGTAGTTCTTTGGGTTCAAACAGAGTACAAGCGGCGCAGTGTGGCAAAAACAAAATACGTACTTATTTCTTTATTTCTTTACATCAATGACATATATTATTTCTCAACGACAAGAAGTTTCATAAAAGTATTTGAAGAGAAAAACAATATAACACCTCATCACCTGACATGTCCCACTTCCAATGGCAGGTACACGGGTCTGAAACTTTAAGGTTAGTGAAAGAGTGATACTTGATTTCCCCAGAGAGATCCGTGTGAGCTCATTTTATTCTTTGATTAAAATTAAGATTTCTTATATATTTTTAACCAACTATTCCAGCAATTTGCTAACATAATTGCTATATAACAACAGTTACCATGAACATATTTAGATTTGTTGGAACAATTTGGTAATTGTTGTTTAAATGATATAATATATATATATATATATATATATATATATATATATATATATATATATACTATACTATACAGTACAATACTTAACGATTGAAGTGCTTAAATCTTTAAGTGCACAACACAAAATTACAATATTATTTTTAGTACAATATTAATATTTTTTTAGCTCTAACACTATGTAAACAAAGAAACTTCAAAATTTCTTACTTAAGTGACGTGTGAAATAAATTACTTTTACGAATAGCGAAATAATTTCCAAACAGTCGGCAGTCCTGGTGTTGTGAACAAGCAAAATGTGCACAAACCATATTTATGTTTCCTAAACGTTATTCTTGTTTATTAGAAAATATACATTATGTACTATGTGCGATGCATTGTTCTTTCAAATATAGAAAAGAAAATAAGAATAATTAAAAAAATAAAACCTTCTGGAAATAAGTCTTACAGAAAGCGTAAAAAATACAAATGTTGAATACAACCAGAGCTAAGCGAACATATCTAATACTAAAATGTTTTAATGATCAATTCTTATTTATGAGGATAATTCCGTTATTGAAAGGATTACGTTAAAACACCAAGTTTGAGAACCGTACGTAGGAAAATAATATTTTAGAAAGATTTATTTCTAGATATACGTTTAAATAAAAAAGTCTTGTTTCTCAAAGTAAATATGGGAAAACGTGTCTTTGATACCATTCTAGAGTTAGTTTTTTAGTTTACCTGTATATCTTTAGTTAAACCGAGACAATAACCAATCTGTCACTCATATTTGGGCTACTCTATGCATGTCCAGGAGCATCACATAATTAACCGAAACGTAGTAATATTGGGGTAAAAGCGTGGATCGATATTTTCTACTTTTCTGGAAGATTGATCTTCAATCAGAGGTAGTCTCCTCTTCTTCCCAAGTGATATGACTGAGATTCAAAGTGGCCGACGTCCCTCAACATAGTGGAAGCAACAAGAGATATTTACAGGAGATAACTCCTACTTCCAATTCTATCCTGAATGTTCTATTACTCCGCTAATAGTGCAAATTCTTTTTACTACTAAGTGCAATTAGAGTATTCCTTAATTTCATGTTGTACAAAAAAATGCTCGAGTTCTTATGAACTTTGTGACCTTCAACTATAATAAAATTAATACCAGGGATTCAAATCTCTGACTGGCTACGTGACATCTTGCTCTACGATAAAACTTCAGCAAGAAAGAATTAAAGAGAAACACTTTTATCAACTGACACGTTCTATTTTCATTGGCAGGTAGACTGGATCTGAAACTTTAAGGGTTATTAAAAGGATGAGGCTTGATTTCCCGAGAGTATTGTGTGTAACTACATTTTTTATTGTAATTAAAATAAGTTATTTAATACAATTGTGACTAATTATTGAAGAATTGAGTTATTGTGAATAATGAATAACATTATGAATTACAAAAATATTAAGATAGAAAATTGTATAGCATTTTAAGTGTTTCCTAATAATCGCGAAGATTTATTTCAGCAAGATAGATTGAAACGGGCTTTAATTAATTTCTTAACACTGTAAGAAGTTGTAATTAGTATCCTTTTAGGTCACCCCTAACATAATTATTTTCAAAAGTATTCTACTGTCAGGTTAACTAGCACAATTACACTGCGTGGAAACGATAAGTTTGGTAGTTCACAATTACACTGCGTGGAAACGATAAGTTTGGTAGTTCGTTCATTGTACTTGTATATTTACAAGAAATGTCTTAAGCGTTACTGCATTGAACGTCTTCGTAAAAATATTTATTATTTAAACAAATCTGTTGTTATTACAAAATCTAAACCAGTGTCGTAGAAGCGAAAAAAGAATTAGGAACATAAACATGTTTAAAAGTATAGTAATAAATTAAGAAAGGTTTTTTTGCCTTGTAGCATTAGAGCTCATTGATTTATTCATCACAACTGATGCAGCTTTGTCGATACGACAACTAAGACATTTTGAAAACGCCATTTCACAAAATCTAGGATACTTTTAGGGTTCTTACGTACATTCGCGAGTGTAAGGGTTGATCAATAAAAACCAAAATATTCTGTTTCAAGGGAGTTTGGCATTCAACTTTACACACACGCGCTGAATGTTTGTCTGTATGTCTTTTATAGACTCATAAACTACTTGGCTGATCATTATGAAAATTTGTATTTATATGTATTGTATTTTTCCACGGAGAAGGTTTATATTACATACCCATCGATATAAACCGCCACCAGGCGGCGCTGCAAAAGATAAAAATATCAAAGCCCCTGTACATTACAAACTGTAAATAGGGAACAGTTACTAATATTAAATACTCAAACACTATTTCAAAGGTATGACGTATATATTTGTATTTAAAATAAACTTCTGGTAACCATTTTCGCAAGGATAAAAACATAAAATAAACAAATTACAAAACAAACAGAGTGTACTTCTAACGTTTATCTTGTGCAATACCTCACTATTTTATCAACACTCGTGATAAGTTAATTTATTAGATTGGTTGATTTCATAAAAATCCCGACTAATTGGAAAATGTTTGAAGACTACACCATATTACATGATAAGTACATTTACTAAATAGTATCAGGACTTCAGTTTTGAAAATAGCGTGTGACGCCGCGGGTAACAGCTGGTTACAGATAAAATCTAATCTAAACTGTGATGGACCATATTAATGGTTTTATTATTATCGAATTGTAAGTCTAATTATTTTTATTAATACATCTAAGGAACCATTTGTTTATTCTTTTTATTATTGTAAGACGTGAGCAATGAACTAAAAGTTCTCATTTAATGACAATTTTATGTCATTGGTGGAAGTTTTGCAAAAAATACCATAACATTTGTTTATAATTTCACCATTACATCTGTATAGTTAAAAACTGCATAAAACTTATATGTATACAAATTATTCTTGACAAAAATTACTAACTGAATGTAACTTAAGGGCTCCAAATCCATCTTAACCTAATATAAACCTGCAGTCTCCCAAAAGTGCTGGTCTCTAGTAATATAGTAAGTAATACTGAAAAAACCATATTCAGATACAATATGTTACATTAATCGTATTATTGTTTCGATGCTCTGAACCGATTCCCAAAATATTGGACAATCGTTATGAAACACTGTATATATATATATATATATATATATATATATATTTTGTGATGAGGATGTATAATTGGTATTGCGAATATTGCAAAATAATCGTGTTAAGCAACATCAAGTGTAGAAAAGCGTTAGGTTTCAGACGCCGCACTAAGCGGAAGGTGAAATGGAACTGAACTAAACATCCGTATTGATTCAACTCTTTCCACCGTAGTTAAATTATATGTAACTATAGCTAATTCTTTTTTAGTGGACGACGGCTAAAGGTATACTTTCCTAAGTGATGTTCATGTCTATTCGAGCATAGGTGACAATTTAAAAATGATGTTATGTACAAATAATACATGATTAGAAATAGTACTTGCTCCATAAATGTAATTATGTACAGATTTTACATGATAACTAATTAAATATCAAACTGATTATTTACTTATATTACACTGATTATATTACAAGTTTTATTTAACTAATCAATGCCTTATAAAAATAGCTAAAGAACTATATAATGTTTGAATGAATATTTTTGTAATATTGGGCAAATTAAGTTGAATTCCTATTGTACCGGTGAGTTTCCTAAACTAACTTTTCATACAGCGAAATGCAAGGTTTAAGAAAGGAAAGTATACATGTATCACTTTTTTGTCTGTAGCATATTTATTATTACATTGTAACAATAAAAAATGGGATACGCTGATTTATATCAAACTAAAACTATTATATCTTGTAACGGATGTATTATCCAGTTTCCAGTCAAGAAATAATCAAGAAGGAAAACAAGGCGCTTTGTTGATCCTATTGTTCTTTTACAACTTAAGTTAAGCTTCAGGTAATCACGATACAAACTCCACCTACTTCGATTGCTTGTACAGGCAGATGTGTGCTATTAACAGTTTAGGTTTAACATCTGTTAACTGAAGTGTTAGTAAAGTTAAGCTTCAGACAATCACGATACAACTCCACCTACTTCGATTGCTTGTACATGCATACCTGTGTTAATAACAGTTTAGGTTTAACATCTGTTAACTGAAGTGTTAGTAAAGTTAAGCTTCAGACAATCACGATACAACTCCACCTACTTCGATTGCTTGTACAGGCATACCTGTGTTAATGACAGTTTAGGTTTAACATCTGTTAACTGAAGTGTTAGTAAAGTTAAGCTTCAGACAATCACGATACAACTCCACCTACTTCGATTACTTGTACAGGCAGATTTGTGCTATTAGCAGTTTAGGTTTAACATCTGTTAACTGAAGTGTTAGTAAAGTTAAGCTTCAGACAATCACGATACAACTCCACCTACTTCGATTGCTTGTACAGGCAGATTTGTGCTATTGGCAGTTTAGGTTTAACATTTGTTAACTAAAGGTTTGTAGGCGATGTTACAACGCAGTATGAATTAGGAGACTTAGATTGTTATTATGACATCTACAGAGTTTTCCTGTAACGTCTTGTCCAATTTAATTGTGAGAATATTCATGATTGTTAGTGTTATAAATTAGTTTTTCCTTATGAGAATTTTTATTTTAATATCACTGTATCGTTACTAAAATTATGTACAACCAAAACTGTAGCTAAACTATTTAAATTAATATTAAGTAATAATTGAGTTTAACAATTTATTTACACATACTCATATATTTATATTTCGTTTTGTCAAATCCTCTCCAGGATATCAAAAAAAACATGTGTCCGGCATACATTCTGGCATTGTTTTATAACTAAGTATGTTTCATATCTGATTCATATGTTGGAAATCCGAATTTAGTTGCTTGTGTAAGTTCTCCATGTAAATCAGCTGTAACTAATCCAGGTCACCAGGAGTTCTTTGAGTAAAACATAATTTTAGTACTTTTTTAGAATCTTTTTTGTGTTCAAGATTCAAAATTCAACAAGCATCTCCATGTTACAATCCGATTATGTTGCATACGTGTACCCTTATGGCAAAGCAATATTAAAGCAGCTGATTTTCAACTTCATACACTGGCAAGAAATTTCACTCAAATGCAAAACCAAACAAAGTAGTTTACATTATTTGATGGAAAGCTATTTTAAAAATATTTATCACAATAACGATAATTTTTAATCTGGATTTACAAGTAGACACTAAGGCATTTACTGACATTTTCACGTCAAAACGAAAAGTACCCGAAAGCTATACTGAGGCTACAATAAATAATATTGCAGGTGCATATATCAGACTATATCCTTGCTATCGGAATCCGATACTACCCGAGTTTGGCTGCGATGTAATGGAAAATATCGGAAAGCCTTCCTACTTTACATACAATAGAGTATTACTTCTGTATCTATCTGTACTATTGTATACAAATATAATGGTGTCTGTCTGTGTCTTTTCGTGTGTTACTCAATCACGTAAAACTACTGGACCGATTGTACTGAAATTGTAAATGGACACACCTATAATCCCTGGTTAACATATAGTCCTATTATTATTTCGAAATTCCCTCCAGGCTACGTCCCTCTGGTCTTGGTAACTCCTTTTTGGTTTAATCAAGAGGTAGTAAATAATTTATATTGTAATGAACTTTTTATGTAAACATAAAGTGACAACAGAATCGTAGTTTAATTAATATAAATATCATTTTACATTTCTTTACGGTTTTAGTATTACAAGCATAGAGTAACAACACTCATTTTAACTCTATCTGTAACTAATGATGAGGTCAGCGGTTATTCAGATAATGAAATAGGGATAGTAAAAATATACTTTTAACTGCAAATTTTAAGAAATATTAGGTATGCAGTGCTTGATCATTAGTGTAATAGAGATATGAAAGATAAACCTACTATCTAGTTTTTTCTACAGATTTAAAGACTGTTACAAAGCACACTTTAGTTATTTTTGAATGGTTTTTATAACTATGGTACCAGAAATATCTTATATTGGGATAAACTACAATGACCACAGGTATACACTTTTGGAACAATATAGGCTTCTCAAACCTGCCTACGTTTATATATATTTACTTTCAGGGCATCAACGCAAAATCAAATTCTATTTCAAAATGATATAGAGCTCCATTATTCATTACATCAGGAGTATGTTAGCTAAAAAGCCAAGAAATTCCACTTTAGGATCACTCTTCGCTTTCATACAGTAGTTTCATTGTTACTGAATACGTTTATCACCAAATATTAGAGAAAAATTTGTATTATTTCTCGGGAATTACCCTGTTTTACTCTCCGACTTGAGAGCTCCAAGGCACCTCCTGAATCAGGAGGTTAGAATATTTTTCAGTCATTATCACCTAACTCAGGAGTGTTTAGAATGTCAATTAAAAGAATTATGCCCACGATGTTTCGGTTTTTCAGTAATAAATTTCGCGAAAAACCGCGGGTAAATGCTACTGGTTGACGTATTTGGATGTATTTAAGGTAAAATATCGTATAAATAGTTAGAGACTAGAGTTGTAACGCTTGCCTTCAATACAAATTATTATATGTGGTTTTTTCCTGACATATGAATAAACTGAGTTACATTGTGATTCTGCATAACAGAAATGCAGAGTGCTGTAAAGATTAAATTATGTTATTCTGTTTTAAATGGAAGACTTCTCATAGTACTACATTATTGTCTATCTGTTTGTAGGTTATAAGCCTTACTTTAGAATAATAGTATGGATGCATATTTCTGAAGAATTCTATAAATGATATATAACATCGTTATACATTATTGAATGTAATATTGTACAGATTTACACAACGAGAAAGTCACTTGTTTATTTAGTTACAACTTTGTTAGAGATTTCTTAAAGAATATGAGCTACATCAGTCATCCTCAAAACAATATATACGTGTTACGAAAAAGGATTTATGCAAAATTTCAAAACTATAGCTCATTTAATTAGGCTAACTAATATGTCATATGACTGTTCACAGTTCATTTATAAATTTATTTATTCTGAAATTTTCTCATTACAATCACGGTTACCTATTATACAAATGTTTAATTTTTACTAACGCTCAGCCAAATCCAATGGAGGACCTTACACCGTCATTAAACTGAATGGCCAATAAACAGTAATGAATCTTCAGGCATAATTTCACTTCCACAGGTCAGTTCGTCCTAGATATATCATGAGGACAGGAAGACAGATATACAGAAATCACAGTTTACCAGCCTCTCGAGTTATTTGCTTTATTAAAGACCCGGCAATATTTTTTATAAACATGTTAGTTAGAATTACAAGTGTAGTGTAGGACAATACTATTATAAAGACATTAAGACAGCCATTTTCGGCCCCTTTCCTTATAATTTACTAACTCAAAAAGAGGTAAATATCATAGTAGGATCCATGGTTTGAACTCCAAATCCAAATAAGTTTCAAATTGAAACGTTCTGACTTTGTGAGGTTTGGTTCCTTCCTTTCAGTGGCAGCAAAAGTACACCTTAAAGTATAAAGCTTTACAAACATCTTCAGTACAATTAGTATTATGTACATTGTAACAAGAGCAACCATCCGCTGTGTGTTGTCAACTACAAAACAACTCTACAAACTCTTACAACTACAAATTTATGTTTTAACATTAACTCCTATGTACCGTGAGTTTCTTTTGTAACGAGACCCGAGCTTTTGAGAGCGTGATATTTCGTGCTCATTAAGTTTTGTAAGAAGTCAGCAAGGCCACTCTTAGCTAAGAAAGGGAAGACATTTTAATTAAATTTCCAGACGTGTAACTAAAGTACGCTGTTAAACTTCAAATATAAATCCTGTGCGACGTATTTAAAAGGATTAATTTTCAGTTTACGAGTTTTTAAATTTATGGCCTAATCTTACTTTTGGTTAACAAGCTTTCAAAATTCAAAATGTAGGATACGTGTATCAAGATAGTTTTAAGCTGTAATTTAGAAAGAAAATATAATAAATATTAAGATGGCTCAAAAGTAAGTTTGGACTATAACATTTTTCTTTTTACAGTCTCTAAAATTCTATTAGCTTAAAATAATTTATATATTTGGAATAAAATATAGACATCTTATGACCATCTCACTATGTGATATTGCAAAACCTACTGCAGGTGAAAGTACAATTAAAGATATGTTATTAATAATGAAAACATACACCATGTTATAAACTTTTAAATTTTTTTGTTCATACTTTACCTTGCTCTTTGATCAGTAAGAATGTTTTGCATTGTGGTACCTAGTTAAAAACCGTGGTTTTACTCACCAATTTTAGATATTGATACACTGGTATCGCTATAACTCTTAAAAAATAAACATTTGAAAAACTGACAATGTTTTGAGAGAGATGCATTTGTTATAATGTGCACCATCATCTCACTCAGGGCTGCTCACATAGAAATGAAGCGTCAAGTATAATTTTAAGTAATGTAGTTTTCGAGATATCGAGCGGGCGGACAGTCAGATAGCGAGAAATGAAAATTTCCAGCCTCCCAAGTGATAAGCTTCGCTAAAGCTCAGCTAGTAACGGTTCATGTTTATATGGCAAATTAGCCTATCTGTACATTCTAAATTTGTCAAAAACCATTCATTTTGGGATTTATATGAATGGAAATGATGTGTAGTTAGCATGAGACCTGTCTGGTTGAGGACCACTGCAGACATGCCAAAATATACTTACTGTATGTTTTAAAATATAAATTATAAAAATTCTAGATTTAATTCAAAATTTTAATTAATTTTCAATGTACCCCCTTTGCTTTATTGCTATTGCTATTGCTTTAGAATATCACCCTATTCTTTATATATTCGTATACATAGATTTATTTATACACATTCATTATGAAGAAAAAGTTCATTATTGTACATTGCAAGTTGCCTAAAACTAAAATAAATTTATATAATTTTTTGGTTACGACCATACAGACAGACATAGATGTAAAGTTCTGTAAAGTTTATATATATATATATATATATATATATATATATATATATATTATATGTTTACAGTTCAGTTCCCATTTATATTTAATAGAAGCGTTAAAGTCTTACCTCAATGGTCAACATCGCTATCCTGCAGATTGGGTTCTCGAGAGCATAAAATGTTATCAAAAGGGCTTATTTCTGTTACTAAAAGGCGTAACATTAAATTATCGTTTTATTTAAGTTATTTCCTGGCTAAAACATTTTCTTCAGATTTATTTATCAGCAACTTTTATTTCTTCTAAAATACAGTGAGTGCAATAACGTAGACTAAGAGCAACGACCTGTATGTCATTGACGTTGGTCATTAAGGTCAGTCTTAAAGAGCAGTCATTAAGATTGGTTCTTGTATCAGAAGTACAATGCTGATGTCAGTTAAAACATTTCTTGTCGTGAAAGATTACTTAGTATTGGATTTGTAATATAACAGCACAGGATTGTACGCCTTTTAGCACAGAATTGTCGTCTTACAGTAACGAATGTTTAGTGAGTTTGAGCTTAACTTACTAGCAGCGTAGGAAAAAAATGACAAGGAATTTTTAAGACAGCCGTTCAATAGGCGGAATGATCACCAGAGCTAGAAGGGCGTAATGGAGTGAGGTAATAGTTAGTTACCTGTCCCAAATGTTAGGGTCAGATGAAATACGGGGCAGTGTTGTGGGCACCAGCTGATCATTCCTTTGTTATTTTCGTCCGTAGTCACTTTAGTTTACCCATAAGAACATGATATAGGTAATCGTTTAGTTACACTAAAAATATGGAGAGAAATTAATGCCCATGTATCGTAGTAAAAATGTAACAGGATTCTTTGGGTATGCTATGTGAGTGCAGTCAATTATCTCTAAATCTATGGTTTGATTTATTTACGGAAAGTTGCAATTAAAATATTCACTAAACGAGTAATATATAATAATCTACGTTAATACTTAAATTTCTTCCATTTAAATCTCTCAATGGGTAACGTATACTATGGTGAAATAGAATGAACCTAAAATACAGCCCTGGTATTAAAGTACATTGCAGTCACCAAAATACTTTCAAATTAAAATACTTGAAAGCTCTTGAGTTTCTTTTAGTTCAAAGTTACAGAACGAAAGACGCAAATTCGCGCGCACTGAACTTTGATACCTTTTGACAATGTTGACAGCAGACAATGCTGACAGTTGACAGCTGACAGCTGACAAGGGTGACGCTACGCTGGTTCATTCACGTATTCATCACTTAACTGAGATTCGGCATTTCGCCTCACTTGGAGAGGTTTAACCTCCTAAATTACGTAAAGTACAGGGAAGGAAAGATTCATTCTTTAATTTTCAGTAAATAACTTTGAGCTATATCTTACTAATACTTTAATAATATTTGTAAAGTAAATGAATAGAGAAATAAATCTTCCGGACTAGAATTCTGGTTATTCATAACTCTAGAGCATGTGTGGTAGAAGAGATACACAAGTAATAATCGTATAAACATGTGATACAATTCAGTAAATTTGTACACATCATTATATTTATTGTAGTGGTTATATTATAAAAATAAACCAACACCAAAAGAAAAAGTGCTTTAAACTTCTGAAAAAATGCAAGAGAGTAAATTGAATGGGTTTCTTATCAAGGAATTCACAAAGCCCAATGGTGTTTTTCTTGAAGCGAGAAAGAAAATGTAAATGTGTTTTATAGACTGTTCCCTAAGTGCTGCAATAAACTTAACTGTGTACAAATGGCCGCTCTGAACAGAATATCAATGAGTTACCTTATTAAACCTTTGAATTATTGGACCTTCCTGTTCATGTATTGCATGTCATTGAGTTATACACTCTGAATATTAAGCAATAGTAGAGACTAACTAGAGGAAGGAATATTTACGATTAAATATGGTATAATCTTTACTCTTTCCATCTCCTTTACTGGTGTCAAACAGTTCTGTACTGTGCTCTACCTGCCAGCTTCATGTATCCAAGCCATCTCTACATTCTACTAATTCTATTGTGTACCCCTGGAATCTACAAAATTGTATTTTTCTGTGGTTCAGTAAAAATTAAAAAATCAAAACATTCAGTATCTACAAGAGTTAGTAGACAGACAAACAATTCTCGGGAACTGGAAAATGAGCCATAGAGGAACAGAGTTATAGTACCAATGATACTGTTGTAACTGAATTGGATAACAATGACTTGCAAAACGTCTGTACTATTATCCAAAGATATCAAGAGAAACCTTCAAAGTATCAAGAAAACCTTGAAATCTGTGATTTAGTTTTACTATGACCTTGTTATTTCGTACATAAATATTGTTATTCGTACATAAAACTGTACTTGTTACGTTTTTGCTAAATTAGACTGTATATTCATTCATTAGTTAATGCAATATGCATTTCTTAGTACTTTCTCGGCAAAACATTCCAGTATTGATCATAAATTAACGGTAGCGTGTAACGATGATAAGTTGGTCAGTTTACGTTATTCATTAAGTTTATTATACACCTCTTAATATTTTATGTTATTATTAGTTTAGGACCATGAACACGTTATTTTGTAAGGGTTTGTTTAGGCTTGTATCAATTGACACTTTGGTGGTAGTTGTCAATTGTTATTGCTTTGTGGTGATAAATTTTATCTGATTTACAATTGTATAAATTGTAACTTTTACCAGAATATTGCGTGGGAAAGAGCCGGAATAATTGATATAGGTAAGATTGTCAATTGCGAGCACTTGTTACTACCTCGCTTTGCGCTCATGCCACGCGACTGTCAAGATATCTGATTACATCACGTTAGCCACTTCTACTAACGGTGGCTGGTATAACCCTTTATAGTGTCGGAGTATCATGTAGACTGCAAGAAACATGTAGATAGTTTACTATCTAATATAGTAACTATCCCAGTTCTAAAGGGAGTCGATAGTAGGCTTCTAGACTTTATCACCCCATTTATCTAAAATATCCAATTTTAGTAAGATTTTCGAATTGATTTTTCTTCATCGCTTCACATCTTTCCTAAATTCAAATTTCAAGAATTTTTTTTAAAAACAATATGGAGTTACGAGGGGTAAATGCACTAGTGATGGCAATAACTTACTTTCCATTCCCGACATTATTATATAAATAGACAAAAAAATACCCTAACGATAGCATGCGATTACGTGAGTCTCATCCACATCT
Source organism: Homalodisca vitripennis (assembly GCF_021130785.1). Taxonomy (NCBI): domain Eukaryota; kingdom Metazoa; phylum Arthropoda; class Insecta; order Hemiptera; family Cicadellidae; genus Homalodisca; species Homalodisca vitripennis. Next base: position 114,697,125 of record NC_060207.1, read on the forward strand.
TCTGGATGTTGTCAGAGAGATCTTGGGCTGGGTCGCATGCCATTACAGTGGTGTAGCTCCTATCTGTCACAAAGGGAGTATGTCCAGGTCGAAGGCACCCGTTCTTCCTGGGATCCAGTGCATTTTGGTGTCACGCGGGGATATATTCTGGAGCCAATATTCTATAATTTATATGTAAATAACTTGTCGTTGGTAGTCCCACAGAACATCTGGTTATGTACGCCAACGATATCGATGTCAGATTTTCCAGCTTCACTGCTAAAGAATTGGAGATTAAACAATTATATTGTTTTAACGCAGATATACCAGTTTTGCATTGTCTAAATTTACATCTGATCCTTAAAAAACCATTTTAATGGAAATTTCTGAGCGGGTTAAATCAAGTCCTCCTGCTATTCAAGTTAACAATACAGTTGTACAACAGGAAGAATGTGTTAAATATGGGAGTACATATAGAGGATATATAAACTAGGAGTACCACTCTGTCTCTTCATATATATTGTGCCTGAAGTACCGATTTGCAAATTACCGCAACATATTCCTGCTTAAATTTATTTACTATTAAATAAGTTTACTATGGCTATCCTAACACAGATTAATAGAGTATTTCTATTACAAAAATGACCCATTTGTGTTCTTGCGTGTCTAGGTAAACGAGACCCTTGTAAAAATAAATTCAAAGAATTTTTTAACACTATACAGTTTTGAAACTGATATGTTTCCAAAATACATTAGCCATTGATGAATTCACGGTACACGGGCACAATACCCGGTTACGTGTGAACCTCTGACAGATACCACATCAGTCGGCTTTAGCTGCTGGTTTGCCTCCTAATGTCGGTGCCAGATTTTTTTAGACTTCCTGATGGCCTAAAATGTATCTAAAACTAATCGTATTCGAGTTGAAATTGAGGGAGCATTTTGGTGGCGGGGAGCTTTCACTCAGTTTGACAGTCTTTAGCGCAGATTTACGCTTTAAACTGATTCTCTTAATTGGGTTCCTCTTTTTAGGCTGATTTCTTTTATCACTCAATAAAGACCCTTAATGTTCTTAACTGTTGACTTAGTTTTAACAATTACAACATATTTCTACTGTCATACAACTCGTAGACGTCATACGAATAAAATATATTTGTATTTGTAATACACATGACAAGGATTCTCGTTTCTAAGAAGGTTTTATAGAAACACAGTTGTAAAAAATTAAGAAAAAAGTTGTTTTGGAAATAATGCTTGATACAAAGTATAATTTCGCTTGTGATAACTATATAAAAACACAAATTACAATTGGTATCTTTTTCGTAACAATAATTTAATAAAACCATATAAAAGATACATCAAATGGCCATAACAATATCGTAAAACCAGCTAAAACCTCTGCTTTGTTAATTTTGAAAGCAATATAAAATAGTTTAGATACGTCTCTTACTACTACATGTCTTCAATCAACCTTTCGAAAAAATTGTCCTTAACAATAGAAGTAACCAATATTTTGTTTATCCGCTTGGTTTAGTTCAAAAGTCCACACATACACTGGTAATAATATCCTAGTAGTTCAAAAATATCTACGAAGAGATTTTGGTTGAGTTATTAATTCATGTGTAATCTACTCTTACAGAAATGTACCACTGGTTAAATCATATTAAGTATGGTCTGGATTAGGGTGATTAAAGCATAAAATGAGATATAAATTAAAGATTTAAAAACTTGCCAAGCTTGAGGTAGCGTCTCATTAAGTTCACTTGATTTATACTTGAGGGTGGAACTGGGAGGGGGATGTGAGATGGAGGGGTCTTGGGACTGTAAGAAGGTAAATGCCACCTGCACATGAATAAATACCGTAAAATGTAAATTACTTCAACTCTTTTAATTTTAGTCCACCGCGGGGAAGTTTCCAAACTAAGTTTGTGGAGTTTTGATTTATTTATTTTCACATTTATAATACAAATTATAAACAGATTGATGTTTCAAAGTATAATGAATTTGAAAACTTGTATAATGTCATCTTTATATTGTGATAAAAGTGCTTGTATATAAAAAGTTTTGTAGATATAATTACGGGAAATTGTTACAAAAACTGGTATTATTAACTGAATATATAATCGATTAATTAAGATTCATGACATCAATGTTATTAGATGAAAGTAAAAAAAAAATATTATCCATGGTTGGATTTCTAAATGGTTTTAAATAAGTTCTATGCATAACTATACATTTATAAATTTAGTGATTTATAACTTATCATAATACTAGAAAATATCACAGAAAAGGTATTCTTCAGTTTAAGCTTTTGTAGAATCTGCATGAATATTACACAAACATCTATAAGAATATTTAAATAAAAATAGTGAAAGGTTAATTTTTTTATTAAAGTTATTTGTTATATAGTATTATAAGTGTAAAAGGGTATATAATAAAGTATAACATACCGATAATTTTTTAATTGTTTAACTTGTTTAAAGCTTAAATGTTTAACGGTTTCATGCTACTAAAAAGGTTGATTTAAAAAACAAAATATTGCAAATCTTATACTTCTTCAAACTCTGATGCTATATTTATGGTTACTGGCACTTTGGATAAGACCTTTCTTTGAGTCAGCCCGTAGAGGCGGGTGAAAGTTTTCATTTATATGTAGATCCTATGTTGGAGGAGACCCAAGTATGTTTACCTGTAGTATCCTGGAGACACAAACTCTACAATGTTTATTTTACTCAACACGCTCTTTTATTTCTACCAGTGTAGGGACAGTCTTATTGTCTGATATAATTAAAAATATTCTACATTTAATCTTACGTTTTTATATAATGAACTTATATATATATATATATATATATATATATATATATATATACTTTATATATATATATATTTAAAAAACATATATTATTTAAAAAAACATATATTATTTACAAAATATATATTTAACTTTAAAAAATGTATGTACCTTTCCTTGTGTTCTTTAACAAAAATAACAAATACTTAAAAATGTGTATTAAACCCATTCTATTTTATTAGGAAGTCCATTATCAACTGTATTGAGGAAAGAAGAATTAGTGTGGAATAATTATTATGAATATATAATATAATTATTATATATATATATATATATATATATATATATATATATATATATATATATATATATATATTCGTTAAATTTGTATAAGTGGCAATAGCCTAATTTAATTTCAATAAATATTGAATCGTAAAAAGGTGAGGGCTCTGTGGTGTAATGGTAGCACATTCACCCGGCAAGTGAGATATCCGGGTTCGAGTCCTGGCGGAGCAAGTACTTTTTGTGAATCAATGTTTATAATATATTAAATTCGGCTATTGACACTTCTAACAATTTATATATATAAATATATATATATATATATATATATATTATATATATACATTTTTTAAATCAACGAGGTTTGAAAAACTGATAAAAATCTTAATTATAAGATTATAAACTAAGAGGGATTTAAATCCTTCTTCACATTTAATCAAAATCCTTTTCTTTTCCTAACCGAGGGCGTGCTGCAAAGACTGTCCCCAAACAATGCTTGACAAGAAAAGCGAAATAATAAGCATTTAGTAGAGACAAGAACAACAATGAAAAACTTTTGCTGAGTTTAAACGAATTTCCTCATAACGGAGTATTATATAGAGTGCAAGTCTTTGAATTTACTCTGTACCATAAAATTAGTTTAGCCAGACGTGTTAAAATATAGGTATTATCTACCTTTAAAATTCTTGGCTGTACACTGATAGTTCATAATATTACAATCTCATTATACGGCTACAATACTATGACAATATTATTTTATACAATACTGTACTTATATACGAGTTTGGTGAAGATAATACGGATAACCTTAAATGTTAAAGTTACAGTTTTATCCATAGTGTAACTTTTTGAATTCTACATAAAATGAAATACCAATTGTTCAGGAAAGTTTTCAGACCTTGGTTAGTTGTAATTAATTGTTTATTAATTTGGAAAAAATTCTTCCATCGTACTTTTCATTATTTAGAAAAGAGTGGTAATTTTAAATATCTAAATTCTCCTGAAGCTTCATTCAATACAATTACCATTCCGAAATGGCGGCTGTTAAACACATTTAAAAACATTTGCTTGTCACTACACACAAAAGTTTAAGAACTTTAAGTTAATTTCAACATAGTCTTGTCTGATTCAATGGGTTAGTACAAATATTGTTTTTATCTTTTATACTTTCATTAAAATTTTAATGTTCTTCTTACACTGTGTCTTTTTAAATGACATGAGTTAGCATTAATTTGTTAAAACTACAAGTTCTTAAAGTATATTTATCATATCAAGTATATTACATATGACTGAGTTTATGTATCATTAATTTCTTCAAGTAAATGGCATAAATACTATTAAATGGCACAGATAGTGTCCCTTGTTTTGTACTAATGGAACAAAAGAAGGTGATCCTATAAGGTCTTGTTACGTGGATATAATCGATCCTACGAGAACTTGATACCCAACGACGAATGTTTGTGAACGCCAATGTTTACAAAACAATCCAGGACATACTAGGGGTCCAAAAAATTAATTATTTTTAACTGATATTGATGCAGTCTGACGTAATATAAGTTATTTTAAACGAAAATGAAAACGATTTGGCAATTTTAGAGTGTCTTGCGAGCCTCAAAAACTACTGTATATGCAAATGCCACAGAAGTCTGATGAGTAAAAGGAATTTTTTAAAACTCGGATTAACGTTTTGTGGGACAAATATTTTTAAGTAAATTTCTGAGCTTATTTTAGACAAAATTTATGAAGATTCAGGAAGCAGATTTCTATATCTCTAACAAATGAATGGCCAATTCAATTAAACAACGTTGCCATCGAGAAAGGCTGTTCACTTTAGGACAAATGTGGGGCTTCCACATCAAACATTCTAAAGACATTTCTGGCAATAACTCGTTAGTTTATATTTAGTAGTTTCAATAGTAAATTTATAAAATAAAATAATTTACTTTTAAAAACACAATTTAAATACACAAAAGTAGTAAAAATGTATGCATACTTCTAAAAACTGCTCTGTATGTAGGGCATATTACGTTGTATAACATTCAATGTATTACAGATATTAAATAATTGACTGACCGAAAAATTTAACTTCTGTCCGTCTGTCCTCATGATACCTAAAATAAGAACTTAGTATAGACTTAAAATTGTGCATGAAGCTCCCTTTATTTCTATGACTTCGATGATGGCACGTCACTCTACGTGATTTAGCTAAGCGTTAGCGAATGTTTTTACATTGGTCTTATTTTTACAATGATGGTATTGAGAAAATAACAGAATAAATAAATTAATAAACAAACTCGCTATATTCATGAGAAATGTTTAAGGTATAATAATGAAATAAGGTATGACGATTGCATTATGAAATTCTGCATTAAACGTCAGCGAAGGCTGTTATGCGCAACACTGGTGTAGGTACTCCTGCCTTGTTTTATTTATACCACAAATATGTTATAACTGTTATAATTACTTATTAAACATGACAACACACTTCAATTACATCCTCTGCATAAAAACCTTGCATCAGCATCTTCTACATAGTGTCATAAAAGCCTTGTCCGTAAAAGGTTTATGTTATAGCACTAACATGGTTTGCGCATTTTAATATTTACTATACAATTTAAATAGTTATTCTATGAATTGAACAAGTATTGATTTTAAATGTTAGAAGTTTTCATAATCATAATAATTTGTAATAATTGAGAGTTATTTCAAGATTTTCCACATCCCTTCACTTAAATAGTGTATTTAAAAAGACATGCGACTCTAAACAAAGACTGCAATGAAAAACACTGTATTATTACCTAAAGATAATTTAATAAGAGAAACTTTAGAAATAATCTAGAAAGACATCAAATTAAATGTTGAATATATAGTTATAATACCAAAAAACGTTAGACTGAAATAAATGAAATAATAATGATTGATCGAGCCACGACATAGCTACAGCTCTCCCTCCCTCCACTCGTGTGGAAATATATAAGCGTCTTCTACAGCGAGACTAAAAGCACAAATTTTACTTTGTATTAGCAGCAATTCAATTTTGGTACACAAAAAACCTTACATAAATAAAATCAAATAACTGAATCCGAAACTGATTGTATTTCTCAATTTCTTATATTGAATTGAACAGTAAAATTTAAGAATTAAAATAATTTAAATTAAACATCATTTTAGCCGGCCTAACCAAGTTAGCTGCCAAGCATCACTCTATAATTGAAAATAAGTTAACTATTGATTATTTAGAACTATATCCAAAATTGAAATGACGTATTTTGTTTAAAAAGAAAGCCTAACAGATGAAATTGTATTTCTCTGCTAGAGTAATATGAAAAATGTACGATCATAATTTCTTAAAAAATTACAGCATAGTGAATTATTTTATTCGACTGAAACATTACACGTTAGTGGATGTTTAATTTGTAAATCTACATGCACTATACAATGTATTAACGTAAATGTATTTGTATGCAGCAGATGTATTTATTTAAAACTTTCATTTTCAATAAAATTAGAGTAAATTCTTAACGAACAATTCAGGTACTTCTTTCGCTTTCCATGTGGATAAAATCTTTTGTACTTTGATCAATATATTTCTATCAGACCACATAATAGGTATTTTAATAATGTATTAAACATTGTAATTTACAAAAATGATATTATACACGCTGTAATAAAATTATTAGGACGTTACTTACATTATATGTTAATCATTATATTTTAAAACGTATATTATACCCATATACACATCCAATCGTGTAAACCACTAATATTTATACACGGTTACTCAAATATAAACATAAAGAAAATATATATTAGTGAGGTGTAACTTTAAAGAAACAAAGAAGCAAAATCAAAGACGAATAACTAAAGGAATGAACTAAATTAGCATATTCTTTGTTGTCCCAACTTAAGTGAATTAGGCAGTTCAAAAGCGGGGAAGCGTTGTTGAATTCCAATTGAAAAAATCATTTCTACGAATTGCTCAGTCAAATCGCAGAGCTGTTAAGGTGTTCCTTTCAAGTAGAACGTTGGAGTGCTTTATATTCAGATTTGCTAATTTATCAGACTGTTGTATCGTAGATGGATGATTATTCATTCTTAAGTTTTATTACTAAAGGTTTTGAAAGTAATATATTTTGAAAGCAAATTTATTTAATACGTGTTCAAGAAAGTTTAAGTAGATTCTCACCGAAAATAATCAAACACAGTGGGTACCTATGTCTTTGGGAGTCTCTGGTATTAGAAAAACATTTGAGTTGAATGATAAGCATAATGAGTAAATCTTCTGTGCAGCCATAGCAAGGTTAGCAGATCCATGATATGGCTATTCCATAACGCTTTCTAGACGGCCCAGGCTTGTTTACATTTCTAGTTGTTTAAATTTGTCTCAGAAAATAAAGCTCGGAAGTCAACCCAGTACGATAGTTGATAGATGGAAAATGTTTAAAATGCTAACCGGATGCCTTTTGTTACACCTGTTAACCTAAGACTTGGTTTGTTATACCTGTAGCTGAAATACTGCACCTAAGTCTGAATTTATATTTTTATTCATGCAAATAAAATGTATACTTAACAACATAACGTTTGTATTTATTAATATTGGGTTAGTTTGCCATACAAAAAATACACTAATTGATATTTATACATTGGTTTGTCTTGATAAATAATGAATACAGTTTAAAGAGTATAAAGCAACGAGAAAGTACATTGATGTGAAATGAAAATACCTTTATTGGTATTATAGTTATTCTTCATACCATTACACATACTGAACGGAGGACTTTAGGATTTCTAAAACGTTTTGTGATGAATGTGTCTATAAATCATATTGAGGATATCGAGGAATGTATCCAATATTGGAAGGTATGAGCGCCCAGGACATTCGGTTTGACACGTGAAATTTAGTTACTTCTCTGAATGAAAAACCTTTTGTACATTATTTCTTATATATAAAGGAGTTAATATTATATGGTCTCTATAACTCAAAATTGTTCATTAACATAAAAACGTATTCAGTAGTGAAGAGCGTAAATTAGTATTAGTGTAACAACTAGTAGGAGTGCACTAGACAACTTCCCGCGTACCAGGCTTCGCTAATGATATATTTAGGGTCACTCATGGAGTGACATGCACCGTTCTACATTCCATCTTGCTTATGTAAAAATGAAGTTTTATGCATAAAACTTCGGCTTTCAACGTACCAAAAGTATACCAGTAAATAATTCACAGTCTTCAGACAATAATGTTTTGTAACACTATGCGATATTATGAACTGACATTTGTCTGGAATATTCGCTGACTGAATTAATAATTAAAAATGCCTTTAAAAACAAAACATAGTCCTATAGACCAGAACACTTCCATTACACGAAAGCAAAGTTCCTAGATAAATTTCCTAATCGAATACTCGCCTTTAAGTTGACTTCACTGCATGCTAATGATCATGCAAGCTGGTAACCTTGAACTGTTGAACCAGAAGTATATTTATCACGAAATCCTTAACCACGAATTTTGACCGGACATAGCTCGTGGAATTCAGCATCATGGTCGCTGAGACATGTTAATTTGATCTAATGTATGTTGCCACCTTATACTGGATGTGGGTGTTTATTTCGGCCGCAAAACAAAAAAAGTGTTGATGACAATTAAGTGTTAATCTTTATATAAAATATTAACATTTTAGGGTACGTTCCGTTCACAGCCCAATTTGTTCTCATGATAGGAAAAATGCTTCGCTGATGTCACTCCCATATAGTGATATCGTCATCACCGATATTGATCTTGCTAATGTAGAAATGCAAGTTCTATTCACAGTGTCTATAGCCAAAAATTCGTTCACATAGTAAGATAACCTATAAGAAATATACTACGCTGATGTCAGTCAAGTCTCAGAGCAACATGCATTATTATACATTTCGATGTTACCTAGGTAGAAATGTACTTCTTTTTGCACAGTTTCATGTTTATAGATAAATTCGTTCTCATGATCTCCCAATAAGTAATACAGTTCGCTGATGTCCAGTATCTAACAAAGATTTATTTTTAAATTTAATACATTTAACGAGTTTCAACTCACCAACATAAAAGCAAGCGTTTATGGCATATGAATTGCTTATCGTTTTATAAATTAATGTTATCTTACATGGTACAGTACATCAAGTTTTAGCCAAATTCACTCCCATGAAATCTCCCTAAGAGTTATTATTCGCTGATTCAGTATGTCAGTCTCATAAAGTAACATGCATCATCATGGATTTCAATCTTGCCTTTGTAGAAAGAGTCACGCAACATTAGAATTTATAGTTAGAATAGTTAAATTAATAACCTAGAGTTACATTCGTTCTCGAGATATCATGGAACCAGATAGACCAACAGAATGTAAAGTTTTTCAGAAATCTGAATGATAGATCTCTCTAACGTTCTCCCAAATAAAATACAAATTTAGAAACCTTTAACAGCCACCCTATTTAATCCGCGTTAATATCTTTCCGCTTCTAAATATTTCTCAAAGAAATAATCTCGTCTCTTTCTCTACCTTCAAATGTACTTCTTCACATTCACAATACTTAATTCTTGATAATTCTATCTGCCTACCCCATTTTGCATTTATAGCAAAAAAAACTTCAATATTTTCAGACTATTTCCTTGTATGTGTCCTAAACACAAAATAATTAAAACCCATCTTTCTTATAGTAATTATTATTATACTAATAAAGAAAATTACTAAATCACTCAATGGTTCTCAATTTAAACATAATTTCCTTAGTGATCCATACCACACAATAGTTAGGTTACATTAAAATAAAGACAAGTACTAAATTACATTTGCAATGTGATTGTAATATTCATTTTTCTTGCTTTGTTTTTAAAATTTAGGAGTGATGCATATAATCAATATACCATTTTGTCAATATGCGCAGACTGATGTTATACTCATGTAGCCTAAATTCGTTTACCTTAACATTATAAACTCGTTTATATAAAAAAAATATTAATATTAAATTTACAGCAAATAGTTTTCAAAAATTTGTAATTACAAGATATTCCAATTAATCATATAACCTAGGTTTTGTCTATAGGCCATATGAAAATAATGACTATTTAAAACTACAAATACTATAAAAGAAACAAGGAAATATTTTCATATCAGAAAAAAGTACACGAAAGCTGCACTGAGGCTACAGTAGACATTGCAGGTGCATACATCAGAATATATATCCTTGTTATCGGAATCCGATACTACCCGAGTTTGACTGCGATGTAATGGAAAATATCGGAAAGCCTTCCTACTTTACATACAATGAAGTATTACTTTTGTATTTATGGATGATATATTTGCATACGTCTCAACTGAAGTATAAATTATTTGTAACTACTGACTTCAATAACTAATTGTTATTCGTGCTTTATCTATAAAATATAAATTATATGAATTAATAATGAGTTACGTTTTCGTTTGGTTTATTTTTGGTTTGGTATATACAGTGCCATGATTGCAATTTTTTATCGTGTTTTGAACTATAATAATGTTTTATTTTTTCATAATTTTTTGTTTTCTAGTATTAATATCTATAATTATGTTAAATCCATGTATTTTCAGAGCCATGTAAAAGATCACAATATAAAGTTACAATGAGACATCTACTTAATATACAAACAAATTATTGTGTCCCTTGAATTGGTATTAAAAATTAGAGAAACGTGTCTTTGAGTGGTTTTAAGTATTTGTGGCACTGAGGCTTCCAAAAAGCGTAAAAAACTTTTTTGTTTTTACTAATATATCGGAAACAGGGGTCTTAATGATCTTTATTCAATCAAAATTAATAACATAGAATGGAAGTATTTACTGTAAAAACAAGTTTATTAATATAAACTCTCAGAATAATTGCTGAGTAGTGTGTTCATTAGAGAGCATGAAGTGTAGCGACAAAAATATTCAATTCCAAAAATCGAGAAGTATATTCAGGGTGACTGAAAAGTAAGTTGCATCTCCTTAACTTTTTTGTTATTTTAGATATGTGAAATCTACTAGCGGCACTCTTACTAGCTACAAAGGGTTACACTATTAATGATAGTTTTCAAATTTTGACCCTCAGGGAAGAGGGGTAAGGTGGTAACTCAAAATTTTCAAATAGCACTTATAGTCTTGTAACATATCATTTTAAAGGTCTTGGTTAGTCAATAAAAAATACAAGAATTGAAATTGGACCGCTCTTAAAGAAATGGCAGCACAAATGTAACTGAACATTGTTGTGCTTCATAACATAGAGACTGATACCTTCTTTAACAAATAATGAAAATGTAATTATTTTAATAGTTTTAGTAAACTGAAAGTGTTGCAGATGAGCCTAGAACAGGTCAACCCAATACAGCTGAAGCTTTTTACCATCCGAAAACAATCAGCTAGAAGTGTTGCGCGTAAACACAACGTAACGCTTTGGTCAGTGAAGAAGGCATTCAAGAATCAAAAATTTCACACTTATCAAATCACTCTAGTACAAGAACTGCATGAAGTTAATTTTTGAAGAATGCTAGAATTTTATGAGATTATGACTTAGACGCTTGAATATAGGGCACTATCTTCTTTTTACTGACGAAGCATCATTTGAACTTAATGGACAAGTTAACTGACATAACTGTAGGTATTGTGCAATAAAGAACCCTAACTGTACCATGAAGGTCATAGGACCATTTATTATTGATGGCAACTTAAATGGTGTAACCATGCTAAAAACACATATAATTTCAGCTCTCAACAACTTAATAGAAACAACTATAACACCAGACATTAATCACGTTTTTAATAGAGATGATGTATTTTTTCAACAAGATGGAGTCCCTCCCCTTTATGCAAGAGTTGTTAGAAATTTGTTAAACCAGCAATTCCCTAATCATTGGATTGGCCGGAGAGGAAGTATGGAGTGGTCAGCCCGGTCACCTGACCTAAACCCACTAGATTTTTTTGTGGCTTGGTTGAAATCAACAAAAAGAAACCTACACATTTTTAGTTTAATATCTTAAACCATGACCGCTGTGACAAACAATTTTGTTATTATGATACGAGTAAACCACAATTTAACTATTCTGTTTGGTAGAACTTTGTTGGTGAGTTTAATAATGGAATATTTACTACATGGGTTAACTACATATTAGTACCCAATCTTAGGTAGGAGAGGATATTATATAGCAATCCCAAAATATAGATGCAATCTAGAAAGTTGTTAAATATTTGTATACATAAGAATAATGTATAACAAACCTTTTCGAATCTACAATTTACATTTAACATAGGCCTTGGATTATTTGGTTGAATTAATAAAACTGAACAAATCAAAATAAGAAAAATAAGGTTTATATATTTCTAGAATAATTGTATCCCTCTTACGCAAACGATTTAATAGTTCATTAACAATTGCGTTATGTTTACCTATTTGTTCCAATTTTATCTTAATACAAAAGCGTAATAAATTATTTGCTGTATATTCATATCTTATCTTATTGCTTTAAAATGTAATAGTAATTTATTGCTGTATTGTAAATTGTAAGAAAATCAGCAAATATTTTCATTGTTGTTGAGTAGATTACAACAAAATAATGTATGTCTAACATCTAACTGTCTAATTCAATCAAACGAGTTATAGCGTAAATGAAATGGAGCCAAGTCCTTCAGTACCGCTGCTCTGGAATTGACCCAGTTCTGTAACGACAATGTTGTGGTGACACTAAAGTAAAGTATTGATGTTTCGCGTCCATTACTCTGAGAATTACTTTGCTCCAAAGTTATAGTTGGCTTTCATTCAACGCTGATTGTTGAGGTATTGCGTTGTTTCCATCTATCTTTTACGGACGTCCCAGTAGGCGGAACATGCATCAGAACAAATTATTCATAACCCAGCTCAGCAGCCCTAACGAGTTTTTAAACTCAAACTAAATATCAAATCTTGCCAAATATTTCTGAGCTATGGAAAAAGAGAAGATTGAAATTCCAAATATATATATATACACACACACACACACACACACACACACACACACACACACACACACACACACACACACACATATATATATATATATATATATATATATATATATATATATATATATTGTAATTTTGTTCCAATTTCGGTCAAAGTTGATGTGGAGATATTACATATATGTGACTTGGAATAGCTTGTTAATCATAGTAAATTAAAAGTATATTGAAATTGTAACAGCTTGTGTCAAACATTTATCTCGAATAACTACTATTGAATTTAATTACGTTTGAATTAGTTTTAAGCATTTAAAACCAATTAACTACAGAACACATTTTCAAAATCTCTTAAAGTTTGGACAATTTTGCCGTGCTTTAATTTGCATAGCATAAATGACCTGACAAATATTGTAGTATTCTTGATCCATTAACAAATAATTGATCATATTTTTGTATGTTTAGTAATAGCTGCTTCGCGCGCAATTTTCTCTGAATAACAAGGACACTATGGGCATATTCCTTTTAAATGACATTCTACGCACTCTCGACAAAAGTGATAGTCACTGAAAGGCATTTCAGTCTCCTGATCCACTTTTACGTTTATGTTAAAATAGGGGTGTTTCTGGGGACCTAAAGCCGAAAAGTGAAACTGTTTTACAAGTAAATGTACATTAGTTCTGTCTATACATTCCATCAGGTCCTTAAACTTACTTTTACTGATATTCAGACATTTATATATTTAAAGATTAGTATGGTTAAACGTAGTTATAGATCTGTGATTTTAACCTTTACGATATAGTTGGAATAAACAATGAACTTTTATTCAATTTTAGAATATTCTCAAGAATATTTATGAAAATAATTTAGAAATTAAAAGCATACATTTAGGGTTCTCGACATACATGTGTTCATAGTCTATGTACATACACATGAACTCAGTGTAAAATACGTAAATTGTAAATATAGGTAACAATTGTAATATGCATTTTAAAAGTTTAACACTTACTTCTTTGTTCAAAGTTAGTGTTACAGTCATGTGACAAGTAATAGAAAGTTAAACTGAAGAAATGATGTATATTACGCTTTGTAGTGCGTCTACAATCGTCGTACAGTTACAGTCTAAATTAACTGGTCGCTTACCCTTCCAATTAATTACCCGTCCAAATTTTATCTTATATACTTCCTTTCATTTGTAATTCAAACAGGTAGCAAAATTTGGTCAGCAACACAATGATATCACAATCATCCATTATTGGCTGAGCGTCAACGAAGCTTACCACTCAAGAGACTGAAAAATTTGGTCTATCTGTCTGTCCGCACGATATCATGTGCCAAAGCGAACGAACTTGGCAACACTGAGTTCGATGATGGTGTTGAATTTGGCTGAGCTAAGCCCGCAATTTAACTTTTGTAAGCCCGGGGATGTAAATATTTTTGATGTATTATTTTGTTTGCTGGAAACATTTGTAAATGCAATTTGTAGTTTATTTGTAATTTTAAAATAAACTTGGCGCGGCTTACTCCTACCATGTAGCTACTTTGGAAATGTATATGTACGTTGTTAGTTTGATATTTGTATGTTATTTTAAAGAATATACAATAAAATATTCAATATAATTCTACAATCTTAACAATCTTAATATTGTATGATTGTATAATATCATAGTAACAGTTTCATACTATGGATATTTAATCGTGTTGGAAATATATATTACAATAAAAACTTCAAATTATATACAATTTAGGTCCTTATTATTTCTTGAAATGTTTATTATACACTGCTTGCATTATTTATAAAGCGTTAAAATGTGAGCATGTTTGTTTAATTTAAGTACACTCTAGAGTTAGAGTCTGACAGCCATTACCACGAAAACAGTTCAATGCCGCTGGAAACAGACATAAGATTCAGTGAAAGACAGTCTCCTTAAATCTCAAGACGTCAAGTCTTAAACTCGCCCCGAGGTTTAATTTCTGGCTCACCCCAACGACCCTCTTACACGCATTGTTGACTGACTTCCCCTTCCGGTTACAGATGAACGCAGTGCTCCATAAAACCTTTTCACTGCATTTGATTTTGAATGCTATAGTAAATTATTTGATTGATATTTAATAACTTAATTTATTATTATTTGAAATTAATTTTATACTACTTCATAATACGTAACACTGAGTAAACCGCAGCATTTTCCGTACTTACTTAGGGAGTATATACTGTATCATTGTTTCTTTTTATGTACAAGAAGATAACATTTAGTATTAATCTTGTATGAAAATTAACTCTTTGTTTAAAATTATATTTTTGACAATGGCTGGTTTAAAAGGAAGCAGGATTTTTGATATTTGTGATATTGGCCTTCGCTATATGTCACAAGAATAGAACACTACGTTTGTAGGATAGTGGATCTATCTTTACATAGCTATGAATCTCAAGCAAGGTACATGTTTGAAGTTTTAATGTACACATTTTTCTTGTTTAAAAGTTATAAAATTGTTGAGTACATCAACGTACATTATTATTTGAGTTCGCTTCTCTGTATTAGGTTGTTAACAATGAAGAAGAGGATAGAATTCAAACCTGGAAACGTGGTGTTGTATTAGTCTAATAATATAATAACTTTAAACCCCTTTTCTTCTGTTTACCTCCTCACTTATAATTTAAAAAAACTATTTACAGTGTTAAATAATGTATTTAATAATTTAACACTAACAACTATCTTCTATACTGCAAGTGGATGAACTACCAATTAGTTTGACATTATTTTTCTGAACTAACATAACCTACATGTTAAAAATATCTTTCAATCACTAACGTAAAACAACAAAACCAAGAAGATAGTTCTAATTAATATAATAGGAGGTATGGTACCATTCATTTCTGACGTCCTTTAATTCCTCAAATTCCAAGGAGAAAACGTTTCCCGATCCCTGTGCCTACTGAAACTATTGTAATACAGTAGTTACAGTTTTCACCTACATCGTAGAATTCTTGAAACCCAAACATAAGTGCCAGAAATTTACGCCTTCATACAACCAGATTATCACAGTCATGTTACATGTTACACCAACAATAGGCTGTTTATTAGCTGTGTAGTTTATCAGTCCTATTCTTCACATGGAAGGCACGCTGTTTTATAGCTTTAATGAAGTGAATGTAAATTCACATAGTGAAAACACATGGAACTACAATGACTTTAATGATCGCATGGCAGTGACAGTATTGTGTTCTCTAGTAGAGTGCGCTGATGTAAACCACTCATTGTGTACGATGGTGTACAGCTTTCGTGTACAAGCCTACTTGTCACACACCCCAAACATGTAGAATAATGGTAAAATAATATCACTTATATTTATATCTAATGTCTCCTAATTTTAAAAGTGTTCACCCTCTACCATTCAAACTTTTCACATGCGTCAGTAGTTTAGATTTAAAATGTAGTTAAAAAAAAATAGTTAAAACATAAAATTACCTTTCTTAAAATGTTAAACACAACGTTACAATGTTATTTTTTAGTACATTTAGCAATATACCATGTTAGAGAAACAAATATTCAGTTCATAAAAAATATGAGTGATTCCTGTCTTCAGTAGAATTTTTAATTGTTTTTTCGGGTAAAACGAATTTAGAGTTGTGATAAAATCTTGTATGTTTTCATTTTTATTAAATATTGCAAAAATATCATCGACGTATCTTATCCATTTTCTTGGGAAATATGTCATTTTAGATTTGGCTGTAGTTTCAAAATAGCTCATAAAAATATTGGCAATAAAACATGAGAGAGGATTTCCCATAGCTGTTCCATCAATTTGGGTATAATAAGATTCTCTATATTGGAATGTGCTCTGATTCATACATAAATTTATCATACGGGAATATTCATCAATTATTTCCTTTTGTAAATTTTGAGAAGTTAACCAATCTGTAATTATTTTAATTGTGTCCTTAATAGGAACATTAGGATAAAGCGATGTTACATCAAAAGAAACGAGATATTCATCTTCATATAGAACAATGTCTTTAATTGATTCTATAAAATCGTATCTGTTCTTGATGGAAAATGAAGGAAAACTTTCTAAAGTTTGAAGATTTTTTCGACAACCATTGAGACAGAAAATATGTTGGGGAGTTTATACATGACACTATTGGTCGCATTCCATTCCCAGGTTTGTGTATTTTTGGGAGACAGTGTAATTTTGGAATGGTAGGATTAGGAACTATGAGTTTTCTATATAATTGGTTGTTAATTAAATTTTTACAGTTTTTTAAGGTTTCTGATACTGATTTAGTGTACTTCTGGATTGGATTTTTTGAAGGATATTATATTGTCCAGTGTTTAAAATTTGTTTAACTCTTTTATGATATTCTTCTTTGTTCATAATGACAATAGTATTACTTTTGTCAGCCTTCAAATAAAATACATTCTTCTGTTTAAGACGTTTTATTGTTCTATTGTATTTTGTGTTATGTAAATGTGAGGAACGTTTTTCTTTTAGATTCTTGGAAAAGGGTAGAGTATATGTCGGATCTTATGGCAGTTTTTGTACTCTCATCTAAATATTGAATGTTACTTTCTATATCAACAATTACATTTTCACTGTCATTTCTACTTGTTAGGTTAAAATTTAAACCTTTGTTTAAAAGATTCATTTCCTCTTTGTTAAATGTTTCTGATGACAAGTTACACACTAGTTGTTGGTTTTTGATAGGAAATTTGGTTTCTTGATGAAGAAATGGCTCATTGGAATTTTAGAAGTAATTTAAATTTGTTTTCTAACTTTTCCTGTTTCTTTTTGTATTTAAAATCAATACTATCCAGCATATTACAATATTTTTCTTGAAAAAGTTCATGATAGATCGTTGATAAGTTTTTACTTATGTCCAAATGTAGTTCTAAAGCTTGTAATGATAAAGTATCTTGTTTAGAGTAAAGATTTTTTATTTCCAGGTTAAGCCAATTCAATTTTGCATTATGTATAACTCTGTCAGTGGTTTTGTTTTTAATTGGAATGTTAATTTTAATAAACTTTGGGAAAATCTTAAATTTCTTGCATTTTTCTTAAAAACTGGATATCTAATTCTAATAACCTTACTTTTTGTTTGTATTTGTGAAGTCTGTTCAGCTCACTGGGCTTGAGTGCCATGTTCATTGTAGACTCTTGGAGCAATTGGAAATTCTTTAAATATTATTAAATATTAATAAAAACACTACTTTTCCAAATTGTTTATTATTTCGGGCGAGGCCTTTCAAAACCAAAGGTTTCATCTTCAGGCAACTCCACAAATAAATATTGAAAGGCCTCGCCCGAAATAATAAACAATTTGGAAAAGTAGTGTTTTTATTAATATTTAATAATATTTAAAGAATTTCCAATTGCTCCAAGAGTCTACAATAGTTTATATTACCTAATTTAATTGCTTTTAATTTTACGAGGAGTAACCGAAGTTCTTTTCTACTCTTTTTGTTCACAGGAAAGTTATCTGGAAGGGCTATGAACATAAAACATTTTTTCTAAATCCAAGATCGATTGCACCACCATAAGGTTGGGGGAAACCAGAAAGTGACGTTCAAATGATTTTAAAGACCTGAGTGGAATGTGCATTTTAACATTATACAATCTAATGCAAGAATTACATGAGTGAGTACTAGTATAGTATACAAGGGTCAGAATTGGAGTTCTGAATACTCGACCTCTAATAATCTAGCCAGTTATAAATCAACAAAACACTTTTACTGCACCCAAACAATTATCTCTTAGGCAAATAAATACCTGAAGGAGACTTTTTTCCAATATTCATAATTGGAGAGTAGATGAAAGGAAAACAGGATTTTGTACATTTGAATACGTTATATGTTACAAAAGGTATAACCAATTAAACAAACCTCAACCAGCATAGTTCGTACACACACCATGACTCTGAAGCCTAGGACCAAAGCATAGGGCCGGAAGCGGCTTACCATTACCCCTTCCCCCCTCCTGACCATCACCCTCTTGTCATGTATCGTTGTGTTTCAGATGACACTACGCGGTGCCGATGAATGAGCCGACATCGAAATTCATGCTAGTATCACCATGTACCCTGTGATGTTGTGATGTGTGATTGTGTTTCTTCTCGTACTCGTGAGTTGTGCTTGGGACTTGCATCCTGTGCACTGACAACGTCTAGACTGGACTCCAAGCAGTTTTTGGGTAAGTTTGAGCCCTTTTTGTTCTCTTCTTTTCTTCTTTCTATTTTTTATTTTTTCATGTATTAATACCTTCCCCACCTGACAAAGAGGGTAGATTCAAATCCTCGAAACGTTGTGTTAAAATGATGGGAAATTTCCGAAATCCTGTTATCCTACTTAAACCTCATTAACACACTTTAAACAAAGAGAGCAGAACTATGTGCATTCTGTGACCAAATAGACCTACACTGAAATATCAACAGGTTTAAGGAAATACGAACCAAATAGCTTTTAGCATAGTTGCATAGTTTTGTAAAATAAATTCCCAAATTTTTCACCTTTTGAAATATGTTCAGTTGTTATGCCTTTGTTGTTACGGTGAATGTGCATGTTTTAGGCCACAATCGATTATTCATAAACATTGTTCACTTTACGAAAGAATATGTCCTCTTCTCTGTTTGGTATAGACTCATATGTTGGATGATATGCCCAAGAAATGTCAAATATAATGGGCTAAAGTTGTGAAGTCATGCGATCTAAAAACTGACGTCAACCACGAGACAGAGTGGCAGTTCCATTTCCGTTAGAAGCCTGACACTGGCAGCACTTCCGGTTAGCTGCCAAACTGTGACGGGCGGAGAGAGTTTAATTTAGACGAGGGAGCCTATAAAAGTCATTCTAAAAGCTATTTAACACACTAAATTTAAAAAATATTTTCTCTTATAAGTGAGGTCTAAATGAAACTTCAGTGTAATCTTAAAAACTGTTTAGTTCATTTATGTTCTTAAATAAAACATATTTTGTCTTCCTATTTCATATCATACTGACACAATTTAAGTTTGTAATGGTGTATGTTTGCTCTCATAATCATTGAAAAATTAAACAAACTATACAGTAAGCATTTATTAGGTAAAAAAAAATACATAGATTTATCTGCAAGTCTAAAACGTGACAAATAGATGCTTCTAAACTAGGACAACCCACTGAAGATCAAAACCGGGTGCAATAGAAAAATCGAATTTAGCTATTGAGCAGAGAATATACATAATCAACAACATACAAATAACGATGATTTCATTCTACGTTAGAAAAAGTAGATTATCTAATTCACTGCTATAATTATTCATCAAATGTATTTTCATCACTCTAATTGTTGTATTAGAAGTAATGATTTGAAGAAGAATGTTTAAGGCTTACATATATTTATTAATTTTGAAACAAATTAAATTATTTTATAAGTTTAAACGTATTGTATTTTTGGGTTTTTAATTTAACATAAATGTGCATAGATGATAAATAATGTTATTTAAATTCAAAAACCATTTCATTGATCGGTTTAATTATAGCTGTATTGATCCTGTCAATCTGTTGATTGTGTGTATTACTCTCGGATAAGTTATTAACACTCAACAACACTCAGTTTCTAACTCTAAAAGACAGTCTTCGACCGTCTGAAAGGCTGAAAACACATAAAAGCATAAAACACATATTGCAAATATAAATTAAGTTATCATGGTCAATTATGAAAAAAGGTAAATAAAAAGCATAATAATTGTTTTTAACTATTGAACTTATTAACTATGAAATTACCGATTGTAGCATTCCATTTTTCAGTTCAGGCAACAGGTTATGTTTGTTGGAAGAACATTGAAAGAAGAAAGTCACAAAATTAATTTTGTGGAATTATGGATTAACTTGTCAAAATACTTGAAAATTGTTAAAATAGTTTGAAAACTTCAATTTTTCAGTAAAAAAATACAAACCAAGTTTTACTGACCTCCATTAAGCAGTTCAAGAAGCAAAGTACATGATCTATGGCCAAACTTGTGTCATCTACAGACCAATCTACAGACAACAATTAATACGGCCACCCATCACATTCTGCAGGTAGTCTGTGTGATATTTCTACAGCTTTAACAGGTTTGGCTCAGGGATAAGGTAATGTACACCTTACTCTGGGTGTCACATATTTGTTTTGGGGGACATACATTCTTAAACCATTTAAGGGTTTTATAACCAAACAATGATTTTTATTTATAAGAAATAAATTACACATAATGTACAAGTTGGATCGATAATGTTGGAAATGTTTCAATAAATACATAATATTACAGTAAAGTAATGAGGTACACTAAAGCAAATTCTTATTTAAACCTCAAATTGGTAATGAGAATAATTAATTGCGCTCATCACAGTCCACTATGTCACAGGTTGAATACAACTGCGTAGTTAGGATCTCTTCGGTATATAGCGTGGATTTATTGGTGTGTTTGGGAGTTACATAATATATATTACAATATATTAATATATATTATATATATATATATATTAATATATATATATATATATATATATATATATATATATATATATATATATATATATATATATATATATATATATATATATATATATATATATATATATTAATACGGCTTAAGTTACGGCTGTGAAAAGTTATATTCATAGGCCAGTCAACGTATTCTGTAGAATAGTTGATAGGGAAAAAATTATTATAAATCTAATTTTACTCTCATCGACTACTGCCATGTAGATTTAATGATAAACCTCTTAACGTTCACGCTTGCAAGATTTTAGTTTACAGCCAATATTCTTGTCAAAATCCATTGCAAAAACATAATATTTGCAGATGAGCCAAAATTACATGGAGTTCCGTAGGTTTGTAGGCATACTCAGAGATAACTGGTTTCATACAGTCCATCAATGCTTTAGCCGGTTTGTTTTCCGTGTTGCTATTATGTCTTCATAATACTCGTACTCTACCTATATTGTCAGTCGCTCCATGGCTCTATCAAAAATAGGGTAGTTTTACTTTTTAAAAACAACTGGGTTGAATATGAATTTTCTAAAAATGTATGAGCCACAGATTAAATAGCCTACCAGTTACTAAAAGGACGAGGTGCAGAGATTGCGAACTGCTCATTGGGGTCTTGGGTGAAAAATGTCTTCTATTTTGAATTTTAGTATAAATGGATTGCTCAGAAATGTATAATAAAGAGAGGAATATCAAACTATTATTTATGGATGCTATATGTAAATATAGGGGGTTTTCTGTAATGAAATGTAGATAAACTAAACTTTTAAACATAAGAAAAATGTAATGTCATTATTTATTTTATAAGAATATTTATTTGACATTTTGACATTGGCCTACTTATCATACAAAATTTGTCCTTAAGCAAAGATTACTAGTAAAAATGTTCAAAACTATAATAAAATAACTTAAAATAACTTGTTTTATAATGCTCACTTACTAAACCAGATTGTCAATGTCCTTGTATGATAAGATCTTATTGACAGGGTCTCCCTCAGCTTTCCTGGCAATGAACTTGCTATCATGACTCCAGGCAAACGTATATCCGATCTCTCTGCACTTCTTCTTCAAACTTGCCAGAAACTTTTTGTTTTCCGGTGACAAGTGGTCGTTGATGCACACTAGCTGTGCCGGAAACCGCTGATTTACCTCCCGAGCAACAAGTGACCTCTTCTTCCGGTATGCGTTGAGCCACTCAGCCTTCCTCTCCCTGTCCGTGAACTGGATGATCAGCGCAGGGTCCCTGTTGAGTCCATAGGACGGCACCCCGTGCGCGATGGCGACGTCGCTGTCCTGCACCTGCACTCCTATAGCCGCATCCACGTCCTTCACCAGGTCTCTGACGCTCTCCTCTCTTGTAGATGGCAGACCGCTGACTTCAACATTGTTCACACGGGTATACTGCTCAAGATTTTGCATCCTATCCCTCAGGTCCAGAACTTCTTTTGTGAGAGAGTCATTCTTAGTTTTTAAAAGTTCGTTTTTCTTCTTTAATTTAGAAAACTGCAAAGTAATTTGCTCCATTAACTTGTTGGAAGCATCGATTTTATCCGACAGAAACTGAACAGAGGCTGATAGGTCGGTCATCTCAGACTTGAAGGAATTCATCTCAGTAAAAACGTCCTTTTTAAAACCTTCTATTACCTGAATTAGGAAGTCCTTAGTAAGAACATTAGCAGACGAAGAGCCAGAAGTAACAATGTTCTGGAAAGAGTCACCTCTACAGTCCTTACACTTGTAGTCCCTCGTCGACCTCGTCCTTTTTGCCTCGAGATTTTCCTTTATGCAGTCAGCATGAAACACAAAGCCACACACTCCTACACATTTCACATCATTCTTGTCACTTGAAGATTTTTGCAGACGCCACAGATTGCCATAGCTAATATTACTTACAAAAAATCACTTTCAGCTATGAACAAACACGCACGACACGATAAGAGCTGCACGTGTGCAGTTCGACCTTGAACTTGGTACGGAGTGATTAGTAATTATAGTGTTAATGTAATGGATCGCAGAAAGATGGGTACTTAATTCAGGCATCCGGGAATATAATCTTGCACCAGGCCCCACAAGAGCTAAGGCCGGCCCTGACTACACAATAAATGCCTTTCCTCGTGATAGAATACATACTCGATCATATAGACACTTAATATGTTAGTGCTATTGTCAATATCCGTCATAAACTCACAATGTTAAAGTTGGATCTCAAAAATTCTATGTTTTCATCAATAGTCTTATCGTTCCAACATCATTATGATAATGGTAATAGACTCTCGTAGGTACAGTAATGTATTAAGTGTACCTTATAGTAAAGTAAGGGAACAATACTGTCGATAAATATAGTTCACTACAAAGAATGCCAGTCAAAGGCGACCACCAAACTTAAAACAACTGTACAAAAACCTCAAAGTAAAAGTAATAATAACACTCAGCAGCACAAACTTCATTCAGGCTTAAGATAAGTATAAAATTATGGAAAATTCCAAAATTTTAGGTTTAGGTTTCCTATTTTAGAATATTAAGATTGATGCTAGTAAAAAATACTTTACGTTCTTCACGAACTTTTCTCTCGGTATACAAATAAGTTCTTTTCTCAATGTTCTGTGTAACAATTATTTGCAGGTTCCTGCTGGTAGATTAATATGACCACAAGACATATATCTACCCATTTATTGTGGGAGTCGAATGAGTCAACCTTGGATCAGAATGTTGGATATCAGGAGCCAGAGTATATTTTCCGGTTTATATAGTTAAATATCCGGTAATGTAGTAAAACGTAAAATTGCAGTAAGTCTAAATTAGCCAAACAAATAAGAAAAAATCGTTGTGGCAGAGAAGCCATTAAATTTATACAATTTTAATTATGTCAAAA
Source organism: Homalodisca vitripennis (assembly GCF_021130785.1). NCBI lineage: Eukaryota > Metazoa > Arthropoda > Insecta > Hemiptera > Cicadellidae > Homalodisca > Homalodisca vitripennis. Next base: position 114,721,524 of record NC_060207.1, read on the forward strand.
TAAAGCCAGGGTTGACAGAATTGATTGATTGCTTGCCATGCAAGATCTTCATGGCACTCTCCACATCCATTCAATTACATCATAGAGAATACACCAATTACATTGAGCGTTGTTTAGTCCACTCTAAAGTTTACAACTTCTAGAAGGATTTCTTCAGAAGTAACAAACTGTATAAACCTGTGTTGCCACTACATTCTCCGTCATATTAGTTATCTATGGAGCACATGACAGGAGGCAAACTTACTTGGCTATTTTGAGTGTACAAATAACCATTATTCAAAATCTGACAACGAGGTGTTTAATTTTCCAACGTTTCATTCAATAATCTTTACGTATCATATATACTTAATTTGAATGAAACTGTTACTTTTAACATAGAATATTTGGGACAAAGCCCAATTGTTTCAGTTGAAATCCGATCAAAGTAGTTCACTTATATAATAAAACCTTTTCAAACTTATTCCCATAAACCAAAACTGTAAGTAAATATTTTCAGATTTCAGGATGATTTTCAGATGATAGGGTTTTAATACCTTTATCTTAGTTTCTAGGATACATAAAATCTCATATTGAATCTGCTTCAGATGATGACCTGCATTCTCATATAAGACTGTTTATACGTGGAAGAAATAAATAAGTAATATGTTAAAAGAAATTTCAAATTTTTAACAATCAGATTGTAATATAATAAAAGTTGAGCATTTAATAAATCGGATTACGCTGGGACCGCTTATTAATGAAAAACTTCTGAACCTGACGAAGTCATACTAACGATTGTTCCAAGTTGAGCGACTCGTGCTGCAAGCTCGGCGCGGTGCGGTGGAGTTTGATTATAACTTTTGTAACAACTAAGCTGTTAAAGAATTTCCACCTGGAATTCAGTTAGGGAAGTTGTTGGTTTGAATCTTGTTAGAAACTTTCAACTCGCTCACAGGGTACGAAACTATTCTGGACATCTCTTGGACTAAATACCGAACACTTCTCTTGTTATACGAGTAGCTTCAACTTTAAGGTTATCTACTCCAAGTGCAAATGGTTTCGTACGACTTTAAAGGAGTACTGTTTTGTATAATGAACTAAGAATAAGGTACTATCCGGAGGCCAAATTTTTGAAAGAGCTTTTTTTACAGGGAATCCAAAAAGTCATTAATAGAAGAAACAGATTTTATTGGATTTACTGCTAAAATTCATATTGTTATGACCATCGGTTGTAGTTTCCTGCCTCCCAAAATAAGCAATGTAGGTGAGAAGAACGTTTTCCCTATCAACTATTTGACGTAATAGTCGTAATTCTGTTAATTTCAATTTTCTCCTCCCAAAATTACATCCGTCACCCCTGAAAAATGAGTGCTACTGAATACTTTTCTCTAAGAGACAAAATATGTACGTAAAGTTCTACTCATAGCACACACAATAGAAGATATGAAATTTTTAACATTTCCATCATGTCCAGCTATGGCCCTTTTAGTTTCAGCTGTTGTCAGTGTTATTTCAACTATTTATGATAACCAGTGACATCTACATGTATTAAAGTGCTGACTATTGGTTTATTGTTGGTGAAAATAATTGGTTTTATACAAATGTAGATTAATCTGCATCTTTTACAAAATCTGCCTAATTGTTTCAAATTATCTAGGAAGCCCATGTTTACTTCCGATGAAATTAACATCGCACTACTTTAAATATATTAGTTATTACACGGTTCTATTCTCTGTTTTGGTGAAGTCACACTCACTCGACTGTGAAACTCAAGTAATAAGTAGTGCAAACACAATGCGGAGTCGCGGTGGAGTGTGACTATAACTTTGATTGCTTATCGAGTCTTGCATTGATAAAATAATCTTTAACAGGAACGTGTATCTGGTAAGTGAGAAAATTTGTCAGAAGTTATGTTCCGAAATATTGTTCGTTTATACTTATGAGAGCTAAGGGAGAAATAAAACCGACCCCATGTCCTCTCTTAACTTCCCTTTCTATACTACCTGTTTTATCAGTATTGGCCTAATTTTCATAAACTTACAGGATTTATGTTTACCTAGGTAAGGATGGCTAAATATACCTTAAATATGTAGTTTAAAATCAATATTTGATTGCACTTACTAATTTCATAAATGTAAAGTAATACTAGAGCTAGTACCTTTTTCTTCAAGACAAACTATATATTTTTATTTCCCAGTAATAAATTAAACATTTATCTTAAGCAAACGGTACCTCTTAATTAAGTGCGTCTCCGAAATAAATACTTTTGTAACTAAATACTACTATTATAGTACTATTCTAGTTTTTGTCATTTTTAATATACTCGAACTTATGGCATATAATATAAACTGAAATTTAATTAACTAATGAAACGAGAAAGTATGTTGTATTAAAATAATTCTATTAAGAAACAGTTTTGATTATTTAATACAAGAAAAGTTATGAATTAAATTGAAAGCTCAACTATATAAATAATTGACAACGTATTTACGCGCATCGACTTTTTAAAATAAATGTACTAAAAGATTTTATATACTTTATAATGTTACGAATTAATAAATAATATTTATTACACAATTACACATAGTTCGTATTAAAAATCGTGTACTATTTCTAGAAAAATGTGTGCTTGGAAAACCGAGATTCATACATAAGCGTACTTGTTTGCGTATTAATTACAAATAACCGGTATAAGTTAGGTTAGAAATATAGCAGTGAAATGTATAATATTTCTAAAATATTCTTTAGAGTAGGTAATTTATATAACTACAACAGTGAAATAATAAAATCTATAGTGTCAGGGAATCTTAATTATATGTCTTGAAATGGATTAACGCTAGAAACAGGTGAGTGATAGAAGTAAGAATCGATCTCTTACATGTAATTTCAGTGATGGTCTCTAGGCAAGAATCTAATTAAAACTGCACAGACACCAGAGGTAAGTTTATTCCTCAGCTGTTGTTTTTAATGCTCATCATTGCGTCTCTCTTAACTCTAAATAATTAAATGTAATTAGTGACGTATACTTCCGTGTTTGTTTACAACGGCAACTATTATTGGTCTTGAGACCGTAACGTGGTGAACTTACGTCAAAACGTGATCTCCATATTATTTACACATGTAAACGTGCAATTGTGCAAGAAACATGACCTATCAAGACAGCTGATGTGTTATTATCTCCCATCCTGTAACATAAATAATTAATAAAAGGGACAAACTATCAATAAAACAAAAAATTCACAACTTATAAAACACGCAAAATACTTTCATTGAGAAATATGTTTTTAAAATCCTAATACAATAAAGATTTTCAATACATGCACAATAACTCAATGTAGTATCACGTGGGGTGGCTTTGCGTCACTGGATTAAATTCCTTGCAACAGTTTCGTCAGCTACTTAATTTCATGATTCATAGTTCTTATGGTTTGTTCGAATAAAACTTGTTAGAGCTCTGATTCTGAGTGCGGATAGCCTTTACGGTGCGATACCAAATGGGTGCGATATCTTGTTTACCGTCAGTTCCTCGATTTTGGTAGTTCTACTAAAACGCTTTATCTATATATTGGCACGGCAGTAACAGTTGTAGTTATTGAACACTACTCTTTCGTTTTCGTTCCAAACTCTTTTGCTATTATGAGTCTTTTTGTTGGTTTCGAAGGAAAAGTCCTTTATCTGTCTGTCCCAGCTCAAGGTTTTAATTACACAGATATATAAACGTAAGATCAGTTGCAAATCTCTAACGATTCCCCGAAATACGTTTTATTTATTTCCATAGGATTTTAAAAAATAACTGTACTTGAACACATTTAGTGAATAACAAATACATAGCAAACCCGTTTTGACCAATTTTCTTCTAGATTTATTAGATACAACAGTAAATATTTGTTAATATTACAATAATAAATATAAAAAAACATGAGCTTTTAGTATTATTTACATATTTTCAATGGTACAACAAATTAAATTGAGTAAAAAACAATTAAAACAATTTTTTATCTTTTAATGATATTATAGTAACTCTGTCATGGCTTTCAGTATTTTTCTATAAACTAATAATAATGTAACACTTGTATGTATTTATGATTATAAATATTTAAGTCAATCAATTAATTCCATATTTCAACCTATTTTTCTCGCACTAGACACACATGTGGTTTAATATTCTGAATTGTATGGTCCTGATGTAGCGAGAATGTACAAAATGTTGGTTCTACTTTTATGGATGTTTTATGTATCCAATAAATGCAAAAAGTTAAATTCCACATTTATATTAAATTCAGTTCATAAAGGGACAGAAAAACATTAGAATAAAAAGAGAAATGTACAAATGGGATATTCTACAGTATTGTGATTGTTGAGGGGGTGATATTTGGTTCAATAGCTGTGTTGCCTTCAGCAAGGAGTCCGTTAGATATTACATCTCGGGGCGATGTAACTTAGTGTAAAACTTACACTTGAAGAGTTAATAATATTGATTGCCATGGTAGACTCTCATGGGGCTAGTTAGGTGCAATAACTGGGTTGTCTGTCACAGGAAGTGCGTTAGATATTAAATCTCCGGGCGAGCTTTGAAATTACGCTTGAAAAATTAAGAGTATTTATATTGCCATGGCAAATTTATACGGGTTTAGTTTGGTTCAATAACTGTGTTGGCTGCGACAGGAGATTCGTTAGATATATACCTAGAGGCGAGCGTTAAATTTACGCTTGGAGAATTAAGAAGATTGACGTACAAGGCAAGCTCACATGGGGTTAGCTTGCGACAAAAAATTGTAGCTTATTATATTATAGGTTATTTTATGTTTATGATTCTAAACTTCTTGAACGTCAATCATTGTTAAAGTGTGTCAATTACAATACGCTCTTTTAAGGGGACCCGGACAGTCCTATTACGCTAATGTTAAATTGTGTATTTTGTGGATCACTTTCTTCAAAATCCATTAGAGATAACCAAATGAAATTTTTACCACACATTCTTTGACATTATTAGTACACTTTAACACAGGGATTTTAAAAAATACACATTTGTTTTAAAAATTTAATTTTTTTTTATATGCTGCTAATTTTTTACTTAAAATTTCACATATAATATTTTATAAAATATTAACTAACGTGCTAATAAACAAATGCTCGTGTTAAAGTGTTCAAATAATAGCCTAGAATATGTGGTAAAAATTTCAGTCTGATATCTCAAATGGTTTTTGAAAAAAGTGTTCCACAATGTAAAAAAATGCAACTTTCGGGAATCGCGATTTAAAGTAATGCGTACCATTTCAATGTTGTAAAAAAACAGATTTTACTTACAAATTGTGTTTAAAACAGGCCAGCCCCATAACTTGGTTGTCTGTGTCTTCTTCCTTGTCCTCCAGCTTCCTTTTAGATTGCCTCTTGGTCTGCCTTGCCCTTTTCTATAATTCAGCAGAAGCGCGCATTGAATTTCGAAGCCTCTCGGTGTCTAGTAATTTCATTGTAGAAACAGTGTTTTTGCCAATTGAAATGCCCAATTTCTGTAGGACCTTACATTTAGTAATCTGTCCGATATTAAAAGTTGAAACGGCTTTATAAACTCCAAAATGTAAGGTCTTTATACCCACAAATCCAGTTTTTGGGAGGCGAGCCCATATCACACTATTTACACTTTCGTTAGGGTTTTAGTCTTTTTGTCTAAACAATTTTTCAAGAGATCAGGATCTGACAGGCTCCTAAACACTGGCCTAATAAACTCCATAATAACTGAGGGGATATTATTTTTATGTTTGTATGTCTCACCAGTTACAAGAGATCGGTGATACTTGCACCAACTTTCAGCGCCTTTTGAGCAAAGACCATGTTGAGGATTTTCATCACTGGATGACTTGTGATGAAATAAAGCCAATATTCCTTGCTTCATCTCTTCAACTGTATTGCTCCTTCTTATGGTTTGGCCATAATAGGCCTGGAGCTGGTCTATAGCACTTGATGAAAGGCGGTTTTTACTATTCAGTGGTTTACCATCAGCAAGTTTTATGGAATTATTATAGGACTTTAGTTTGCGTAGCCTAGTACCCATCCGCTTTTGTATGTGTCCAATACACTCTAATTTGTCTATTAGGACATCTGCTCCATAAGGCATCATCTCTTTTACTGATAAAGTAATGAGTACTACAACAAATAAGTTGCGTTGCTCAGCTATGAGGTGTTGTTTCCTTGCCATATTTACGTAAACACACTTTCGAATTTATTTTTTTATGAGTGCTAATAAAATTTAAAATATGAAGTGTGTTGTATATCAAAATGTTCACAAGAAAATTGTCTACAAAAATAAATAAAAAAGTGAAAACGTAATTTTTACCAACTTTTACTGTCCGGGTCCCCTGGAAAATGTTTCTCTTTTATTGGGAATTTTTAAACGGTAATGCTTCATAATAAATTTGTGAGTATTTTTAATAAATGTCGAATTTAAAACCCGCCTGTACAAACTTTAACGAGCTAAATTATGATATCATGTAATTACGGTTCAAATAGTGAGGCCAGGCTTTCATGTAACTTACTGTCAAGAGTAAAAGTACAAGATTACTTTTTACGATAGCTCAGATACATAACTTATAACATATACAAACTAAGATTCGACATAGTGCAGATATAAACATTACGATGTTTGTTGGAGAAGATAAATTATTTTAATCATGACGAAATATATTTATCCTTACTTAATTGTTTTTATTTCGTTCGTCTATAAAATTAGATTATAAGCTGAAAAAGTGTTCATAATTTAATAAGATTGATTAAAATTAAGGAATGTTTGTATATAGTCAACGATTGTCTTAATTATAAATGATAAATTGTTATTGTTTATAACTTACGCATATATGTATTTAACTATAAAGATATACACATTAATTATTTATTACTATTATCCTGACGCAATTCAGTACATGTAATATATCTTATTGTATAAAATGTATTGCTGTTAATTTGAAATATTTATTATTTTAATTCAGAATGTAACACAAATGTACGTGAAACGAATTTATTTTATATGAACACCTAATGGAAATACCTTAGTAAGGAACTAACAATAGTAATAATAATTAATTATTTAAAGCCGTGTTATTAAAGTTTTTCGATATATTCGTAAAATAACTCAATTAAGGAGGATAAAAACAATATTCTATGTAAAATATGTACAAGGTTTGTTCTTTCGGTCCAGGGTGGGTTACAAGTAGGTCCGGCGAGGGTGATTGGGGGACGCAGGACGTGGCTGGGGGAGCGGCGACTAGAGCTAGCGCATGGTGACCAGGTGCTCCCCACTGTGCTTCTGGTTACATACTGTCACCGTCGTCATATTTGGATCCGTTTTGATGGATGCACTACAGACTTTTCTTAGACTGCGCCATGATATCTCTCCAGATTTTAGTAGTCTTCGTTGTCTGTATTTAACACTATTGAAAATAACACATAGTTTCCCAGTTTTTGTTTTTTTTCCATTGTACACATTTTATGAATAAATAAATAAATAGTAATAATAGACAGTAATAAATAAATACATAAAATATCTATTAAAAAAGTAGCAACAATAAAACGCTAGTCAACAAATAACAAAGAATAAAATATGGGAATCAATATAACAATAATGTCCCTTCAATAGAGTTCAAATGTTCACATAGAAGTAATTGCTCTCATACAGTATTGAACTTACGACCTTGTAGATGTCAGGCATCTACTTTACCGTAACAGATACGGAGCCTTATTGGTGGACTGAGTACTGGTGACTGATAAGAGGTGTTACCCCGTAGTGACGTCAATAAGGGTAGTGTGTACCAGTCTAACCTTGTTGGTTTAGTGGCTAGCTTTGGTCAAAAAATAAGTATTGTCCAGTTCACTCGGTATCGTGGGCGCTTTAGAAACACGGGTACTTACGCCAAATATATAATAATCGACGATGATATTAAAAATTACATTAAACTACGGAGCGAGTAGAAGAAGTGTTTGCACGATAGGGCCAGGGCTACCACCCCTACAAATACAAAAGGCTACTAAGAAAAAAATATTTAAGTACAAAATAAACCAATAAACTGGATTATAGAATTTTTACAAATAGCAGAAAATAAATGTAATGGTAAAAGTGGTGAATTTCAAATTGATTTAAAAGTATATGAATCATTACAATCTGATGAGGTTTTTAAAGTCAACTGGGAAAGGATATCGTTGTACTTAAACGTACATTGAACAGCTACTGTATAAAACGTTTAGAAATAAATACAAACATAGACACGCACGCACGCACGCAAACACGTACAAACACAAAATATATATTTATTAATTCTTAAATGATGTATATCCATTACAATTAAAACATTGAGGCTCTTCACATAGTGTCTACAATAGACTATTTAGTTATTCAACTCACAATAGAATAAATTATTAATTAAAAAAAAAAAAACAAAAAAAAAACGGGATGATGTCTAAAAAGTATGAAAAGAAAATCTTAAATCCAAATCTCCTTTCTTAGATTGTATGATCAGACAAATGCGCGCGCGTGAGGTGTTTTATTCTTTAATGTTTTGACTTTAATTACCTACATTTACAACATAAAGGAAAAAGAGATGGTGTACACCTGTAAGGCGTAGAAGCCGTAAATAGGAACGAAAAAAGTTACAAGAATGTTGTACTATTTCCAAAAGCAAATTTGAACAATTTATAAATACTAATAATAATATTAATATATATATATATATATATATATATATATATATATATATATATATATATATATAACACCAATAAATACTACAAAAGATTAGGTAGATATAGAAGTTCAAAAATTATGTTCATGAAACATTAATGAAATTATAGTTTTATATTTCTTGATTGAATAATTTACACATAAATGTCAGAAAGAACAATCGGAAAACATTTTATACATAGCTCGAGAAAGTATTGGAATAAGGCTATTACCATATGCTGCATAGCTATGGAGGAGTGACCTCAATGTGACCTTTGATCTCTGTTATGCGTAAAAATACGAGTCAAGTATTACGGATCTCGCTGCTGACTGCGGAAACGATTTAATGCTGCTCTTCCTGTTTAGTCTGTGTACGTTACTTGGAATGTTGAAACTAGAATGAAGTCCAGAAGCACATTAGTTACATACATTTTATCATATTTTTAAATTTATTGTTAGAACAAATGAGTTTTACATAACTATCAGTGTGGGGGATACTTATTGGTCTAACTGCCTTAGGTACAATTTGTGCCTGAGAGTTCTTAAATATTGCTTTTTAATAGGGTCAGTTAGAACAAACTTAATATTTGGGGATTTAAATGAAGATTAGATTATTATAAATTATAAATGTATTATGTCTGAATTGAATGCCATTCAGCTTCAGCTTAAATCATTATCAAACTTAACAAAATCATGTTTCCTTTCCAAAGAACTATTTTAGTCAACAAACATCAAATATCAAAATAACTGTGTTATGTTATTATAAAACAAAAATGAATCTCCGAGCAACAAATATTTCTGCAATGGAGAAACTTTAATTATCTCTACAGGTAGTGACATTTTCTAGGCAAGATCGAGGTCGATGATGGTGCACTTCCTCCTATGCGTGTTCCTCATTCGGTCCTAAGGGAAGCCTGCTACCCAGCATGTGGTCTGGCATACTCTTGTTGGAATGTGATGTACATAAAATATATATATATATTTCCTGGAAGTTCTGTAGTAATAAATATTAAAATTAATTAACTATGTTCTTTTAATGGAAGTAAAACTTACAAGCAATACTATTCTTAAAAATATTTAGAAGTAAAGTAACGTGAAAGGACAAGGTGTTTAAGCTTGAAATGTTGAATACAAAATACGGTGAAAAGGTCAACCGGAGAAGGGAGCACTACCACAAAAGGTTCTTGGCCATTATTTACCCACTGTTGCAAACATTTATGCGTTGCGTCTTTCCCAATACATTCTCTTGTTTATATCGCTAGGAACGAATAACCTATTATAAAATATCAATTTTCATTGTATAAAATCATATGTAGAAATGTAAGTGTCATTCTTAATGCATACGTAACACATATATTATATACTCATATACTTTCACGAATCTATTGTTTTACTATAATTTACAAAGTTAGGCTATGGATTTTAATTACATGTACATTGACGCTTATGTTGTCTTAGAATCCCTCAACCTCCAATTTTAAACACGTTTATATTAAAGAAAAAAAATCCGTGACTATAATAATTTAGTGTTTTTTTACACTGCGTCTAGATCAATATCTTAGATCAAACGATTACAATGAAACTCGATTCAATTCCTGAAATATTCCAGCCTTGTTCAAAAGAGCTCAGATGGTTTTTATCCAACACATGTTGAACCGTAACACAAATACACCTATATACTCTTACAGTTGATTTGAATTGGTTGGAGATATAAAGGATTGGTTATCAATATGACAAAAGCGATCAGTATGGATTCCTAATTACAGTCTCCCTGCTTTTTGATAAATTACCATTACAACGTCTTTGTGGAATTATTTTTATCATTATTACTTATATTGGTTCTCTTATTATCTTTTTATAGTAGTAAACAATATTTCAAGAATTGCATTGTTTTAACAATGTTTCGATGTGGACAAAGAAACTTAACTCATAGCCTGGACACAAACCGCGTTAGCATAACACCTAAGTAAGTTAAAATATTGATTTTAATCATAATGAGTAATAACATTTTGTGTGCTTTCACTTGTTCAGTATTGATTTGAATAAGAACATAAGTTATTAAATTTAAACAAAATATTCTATCTTTAAAAGTGTTCTTATAATTTATGTCTAATATAATCTTGCAGAAATGTATACTGGGCGAAATATACGAAGCTTCAAATTCTAGTTTAATAGGGTCATTAAACCATAAGATATGAATAAAGTAAAGAGTATAAAAACTTTCCGTACTTGAGGTAGCGTCTCATTAAGTCTTCTTGATTTATACTCGAGGGAAGGGGTAGTTTGTGAAGGTAGGAGGATGGGAGGGGTTATTGAGGATGTAAGAAGGTAAATGACACCAACCTACACGCGAATAAATACTGTAAAATGTAATTTACTTGGACTCTCTCAACTTTTACCCACCGCGAAGGGCGGGTGTTCTTTTCAAACTTAGTTTGAGTTTTATTTATTTACCCTAACAAGTTATCATATAAATTTGAACGAATTGATGTTTTACAACAGGATAAAGTAGAGCAGCTTTAATAATGGTATCTTTTACGTTACGACTAACAGTTACCCGTGACTATCGTAGGTTTTTCACCTGTATGCACGCTTCTGGTTCTAGTTAATTATATTTCCGACGTCAATGTTGAATTTGAATTCTTCCCATGATCAAGAAAATATGTTTAAGTGTACCTATATTTATAGTTATATTTAATTATTTCCGGTCTTAGTATTGTTTGTACCGAAGCTGATTATGCCTTTCTTCCGATTAATAATATATATATATATCTGAGAAGCTAAGTAATTTATCTAAAGAGAAGCCATAACTTTTCAGTTTTGGATTTCAGCAATTAGGTAAGTATTAATCTACCTACCTAGAAAATGTCCTAAAAATAAGGTCAGAATTTGACTCCAAAGACTCCCTTTAAAGCAGTCGATAAGAACTATGCTAGGTGAAGATTCGCTAGACTGCGCTTTTAAACTAATGCACTAATTCCAGGTCTAAATGTTCAAAAATATTAAAAATAGTAACAAATACGTAAATAGTGTCATTGTTAATGTACTATCAATCGTACATCTTTAGTAAATATGTAGTATTAGGTATAAAAAACAATGTTACTATAAGTTAAAAGACAAATATAAAACCCATCTTAGTTGATTTTCAACAAAAGTAAGGTTCTCTGAGCTGTGAATCTATGTATGGATGTGTAATATTATCTGTATCAGGATAAAAGGTAAGATAAACTGTGGGAACAAAAAATACTAAGGGAAATGTAAATTATAAAGGCTGTAACGAAGTGTTTGAGTCCCCAAGTAATAAAAAGGGAAAAACAATACTTGGTCGTGAGAAAATCAAAAAGAGATAAGACAATTTATGTAAATGGAATTTAGAAAATGTATAATAAATCAAGCAATGCCCCTACTGCATGCTAGCCCATAACAGGCAAACCCCCACCACACTCCTTTACTAGAAGGCGTGGAGGCGGCAAGGCAGTCTGGCCCGCGCCTGACCAGTCGGACGGGCGTGTTAGAGCCCCCGCGACAACCCGCATGGGCTGTTGAGCCCCGCTGACAACCGGACGGGCGTGTTGAAGCCAAGCCACACTAGAATCCCAGGGGCTCATGTTGTGCGTCACAGTAAGGGGCGGGCGATCAGCGCTCGTCTCGTAAGAATAGCATTGGCCGCCAGGACTCACCGTTGAAACTTATCAATATTTCAGCATATAACCGGTGAAGGTAGTTATCCGATCTCAGGATTATCCCTTTAGCACAAACACTTCATCCATAGAACATAGATATTTAATTCATTTGAATTATTAGGTAAATGAAATAAGCAATACAGAAAAGTTTATATTCTTATTATAAAAGTTACTATTTATGTGGCTTAACTTATTAATCTTTCTTTTTTTACATTTGAGACCACAGCTCTTTTTTCTACACAGCATTCTTTTCCCTTGATTTTTGTTTGCTATAAGTATTTACCTTTAGCATAATAATTAGTAAAGATATTTATGCACTTTTTTTTACATAAATCAAAGAACTAAAGGCACAAGTCATTGCATTGGGAAAAATGTAACGATTCGTTTAAGGTGATCTAACTAATTAAATTGTTCAAAATCAAACTTTTCTCTGTTGTTTTAACATTAGAAAAACATTTTTTCAACATACCTGTCGCTTACAACAAGTGGTTAAAAAGAGTTTTAAGGACAATCAGTTAAATATATTTACAACTAAACTAGAGAAGCTGATACAACCTGTTAAACTTCCCTGTCAATGACCTGTAGATAAGAACTGTACACGTTGTTGCCTAGTGATAGAGCTCTTTGTATTCTACAAAGCATTTTTCACATTGTTTAGCAGTATTCGATTTTAGCACATTTTGAAAACATATGTACTGCCCAACCTATGTTAATACTAAGGCCTACTAAGTTCATTCTCTGAGATGGTCAACATCATTTACCTATGCTTTAATTACATCTTCAAAAATCAAATATGCATTAAAATCAAAACTATCGTTTCTATTCAAACAGGTACTTGGCCTGTAAAATAAATCTTTGATCTCAAATAGTCTTATTAGAAAGATGATAAAACCATTAGGCAGACAGCTGTCAGTAGGTTTGCCATTTTTTTTTTTTTTTTTTTTTTTTTTTTTTTTTGGCCTCAAGAACTTGGTACAACAGAAATATAGTAAAGCTTCCTCCACCACATTTGTTCTGTACTGCCCAACCTCCGCTTCTAAGTTATCTGTTTGTAATTTACACATCATAGCACTTATTTTAAACTTAAACTAATTTAAATAAGTACTTATTTACAACTATTATAGTCCTTTACATTGTGAACCCAGGCAGTTTGAGAGTGTCCAACGGGAGTTTTTGCCCATTTCGTTTCCTTCTATTTACCCGTTTCCTCCCCTTGAACGGCAAGCTGTCCCATGCTTCTAACCACTCAACAAACTTCATTAAATATAGCACGGTTTCATCCGTCAACGTATGCACTGGGATTTCAAAACTTATCATTAAACTCACATTCTTTGTAAGGGGTTCTTTCGTTTACGTTAACAAATCTTTCCACCACGTAAGAATTATCTCTTGAAAAACATTGTTGTGCCAAAAATGCATTAGATTGTCCATTTTGAGTAGCGTGGTGCTTTAGAGCAGCTATGTTCTTAACATCAAACAGTTTTCACACATAAATCTACGTTTTGTCTCCTCAATATAGTTGGAAATAAACTTTTTTTTGTTAATGATGGGGCTGTTTTAACAACATTACGTTCTTCTAATTTTTGAATTAATTTTTAGATGTGAAACACTTGCAAAATGAGTATTTTTACTATCATAAAAGTCAGGGAATATAAATTATTGATTACTGTCTGATTGGTTCAGCCAGTTTGATTTCTTATACATTTAAAAAGTGAACAGTGTCAAATATAACATAAAAATTTCCTGTTGTTTGTTATAAGAGGAAGGATTGAAAAAAACTACTCTTAAGTGTTCCACCACAAAGCTTTGTAAACATAGCTCTGTTTAACACCATTGTTGATCCGGAAATAGTTTGTACACACTATATACCCAACCATCAGTTTAACATTTTTCAATACTTGTAGAAAATTAGGACTGTACAAATAATCTCACTGGTTAAATCTCTACATGGAAATAACCCTACAACATCTTTAATGTGTGAAAGTAGTGAGCTTTTATCATAAATGACTGAATGGTTTTTTTTTTTTTTTATTGGTGCAAATCCAATAGAGTTTTGGTTTTGATTATGAGCTAGTCCTTCCCAATTTACCACCTGGCTATAGCTCATTTCTGGTTGTACATAAATTTTCTTATCAATAAGTAAGCTACATACATTTTGCATTTTCTTTCATACAGGATAACTTTTTTTTTAGATATCTAATATGAGTAGTATCTATTCCAGAGCTACCAGTTCCTAAGTTTTGAGGTAAAAGATTGCAAGTATCGTGGATGGGAGCATAGTCAAAACTTTGGCATCTCTAATCTTTTTGTATGCAGCTGGAAAACAAAAGATTAAACGTTGCAAACCAAATTAAGGAAGACGTACAATAATGAAATTTTAACTGAACTGCTAATTTAATTTGTTCTTTAAAGAAAGTTTGTTCCTTTTCTGCAACATTAGTGTCTGTTGTTTTCTTCTAACATCCCATCCACCAAACTGCTTATACATTCTACTTTGTCTGATTTTGGTATGTCTATTATCTTCAGAGGAATAGCTTTTTAATTATATTTCTTAGCTTGGAACCAACTGTCAATTTTTAAGTTCTGTGAAAACGTTCGCAAATAACTACTATTATTGATCAAGGTTATTATTTTTAACTAAATTTAAAAGGAGCCCAAGTCGTCTATTTAATGTTTAAGGACAATGTAACTGTTAGGGTAAATATTGTCCTTTAATGGAAAACTAAAAATCAAAAATAGTTTGGGGTTGTTGTCCTGTTGAGAATATACATTGTTTAGTTTCTAAGTACACATCTTACAGTATATTTGTGAGACAAGCTTGAATGAGTTAATTGGTGTCCCGCCGTTCTTCCTCTGGATTTGTTTTTTGGTGTCGCTCTTATCTTTTCCCTTCTTCTTTCTTCTGGATCGCGTATTGAGGACGCTCACAGCCGGCAGATCCTTCCAATGTAGTAGGGCAAGTTGTCAAAACTGTTGGAACCCGCTTAGTTTGCGCCTTAGCTTTTAGCCGGAATCCCGCATTAACTGGTAAAATTGGTGCCGTCAGGTCGATTTACAGTGTCTTCCTTTATTTATTATAATATCGCTCGTCAAAATGTTTAAATGCAACGACGCACCGGGAGATTGGACGTAACCTCACAGACTATAATCTGTGAATCGCTCTTCAGCCACGTACGGAAAGCTCGTCCAGGATCTTTCGGAAATGAAAAAAAACATTAACAAATGGCCTTAAACATTGTTGCTTTTTTTAACACTCTGGTAACGCAACATTTTACTACTCTGGCGTATAAACCAGGCTCCCGACAAAATCCCAACATCACACACACAACAGTATCCCCAACAGGATTGATGTCCTGTAGGGTCAACAACGGTCCACAATTGACTGGTGTCAATGACAAGTGAAAAAGTAAGTAAAAGTTTATGAGGGTGCCGAAACGCCGAGATGGTTGAGCCCGAGCCCAGCGCCCTTAACCGTGAACCGTCACGCAACCCGCGGCAGAGGCAGCAGCTGAGGCCTGGGATTCTAGTGTGGCCGTTGCCAGCCCCCACCATAACATGGCAACCACCGCACACCACAACCTCTTTTTACTAGAAGGAGGCGTGGAGTCTGGCATCGACGGCGGGCGGGCCCTAGCGGCCTGACCCATGTCGGACGGGCGTGGTGAGCCCCCGACCTGCACACCCCCCGCATGGGCGTGTTGAGCCCGCGGAACACCGGACGGGCGTGTTTGAGCCCCCGACAACCCCCGCATGTGCGTGTTGAGCCCGCGGGAACAACCGGACGGGCGTGTAGTGGAGTCCCGCCGGTACCTCGTCGGACGGGCGTATTGATGCCGCCCCGACAAAAATTAACCCCCCCGCATGGGCGTGTTGAGCTCGGCGGGGGACAAACCGGACGGGCGTGTTGAGCCCCCGGTACCTCGTCGGACGGGCGTGTTGAGCCCCTGACATGAACCCCCGCAGGGCGTGTGTGGTTGAGCCCCGCGGGACCACCGCCGTACGGGCGTGTTGACCCCCGGTACCTCGTCTGACGGGCGTGTTGTTTTACACCCCAACACCACCGCATGGGCGTGTTGAGCCGCCCGACACCACCCGCAATGGGCGTTTTGAGCCTGTACGCCGACCAAGCCCCCTGACACCCCCAGCATGGGCGTGTTGAGCCCGCTGGACACCGGACGGGCGTGGTTTTCCAGCCCCCGGTACTCGTCGTCGGACGGGCGTTGTAGAGGCCCCCGAAGACCCCCGCGCATGGGTCGTGTTGAGCCAGCAGGACAGTCGTCGGACGGGGGTGTTTGAGCCCCCGACAACCTATTGCATGTGGGCGTGTTGAGTCCCCGCGGGAACCACCGGACGGGCGTGTTGAGCCCTCCGACACATCCTGCATGGGCGGTGTTTGAGTCCGCGGGACAACCGGACGGGCGTGTTGAGCCCCCGGTACCCTCGTCGGACGGGCGTGCTGAGCCCCCGACCTACCCCCGCATGGGCGTGTTGAGCCGGCGGGACACCGGACGGGCGGTGTTGAGACCCCCGGCACCTCGTCGGACGGGCGTCAGTTTTGTAGCCCCCCCCCCGACAAAAACCCCCGCATGGGCGGTGCTTGAGCCCGCGGGACGCCGGACGGGCGTGGTTGAGCCACCGGTTACCGTCCTCGTCGACGGTCATACACCCCCGCATGTGCGTGTTGAGCCCGCGGGACACCGGACGGGCGTGTTGAGCCCCCGGTACCTCGTCGGACGGTCGGCGTGTTGAGCCCCCAGACACCCCCGCAGTGGGCGTGTTGAGCCCGCGGGAGACACCGGACGGGCGTGTTGCAGCCGCCCGGTACCAACCTCTCGGAGACGGGCGTGATTTTGAGCCCCCTGACACCCCCGCATGGGTCCGTGTTGAGCCCGCGGGGGACCCGGACCGGGCTTGTTTGAGCCCCCGGTACATCGTCTGACGGGCGTGTTGTTCCCCAACAACCACCGCATGGGCGAGTTGAGTCCCCCCCGACAAACACGCCCCGCATTGGGCGTAGTTTGAGCCCGCGGGACATGGACCGGACGGGCGTTTTCCAGCCCCCGGTACAACTTTCGTCGACGGGCGAGAGTAGCCCCCGACACCCCCGCATGGGCGTGTTGAGCCAGCAGGATACCGGACGGGGGTGTTGAGTCCCCCGACAAACGCCATGCATGGGCGTGTTGAGCCAGCCTGCTGGGATCACCGGACGGGCGTGTTTGATCCCCCCGTGTACACTCACCGCATGGGCGTGTTGAGTCCGCGGGAACCGGAACTGGCGTGTTGAGGCCCCCCCCGACCACTCCCGCATGAGGCGGGCCCTAGGGCCCGCGTGGCAGACCACCCGGACGAGGCGCGTTGAAGGCCGCCCCCCCCGGTACTCCGTGTCGTTACGGGGCGTGTTGAGCCCACCCTACTCCCCCACTCCAACCCGACATGGGCGGTGTTGAGCGACCCGCGGGACACCGCGACGGGCGTTTTCAGCCCCAGGTACCCTCGTCCGGATCGGTGCGTGTAGTAGCCGCCCCGACAACCTCACGCCGCATGGCCGTGCTTTTTTGGGCCAAGCAGGACAACCGGAAACGGGGGCGTTTATAGCCTCCGGTACCGGCTGTCGTCAGACGGGCGCCCTGAGCCCCCGACACTCCCGATCTGGGCTTATTGAGCCCGCGAGAGACGGACTGGCGTGTTGAGCCCCCGCCCCCCCCCAAACCTCGTTCGGACGAGTCGTGTTGTTAATTTCACCCTTTTTATTGTAGTACGTACCCCCCATGTATTATCATGTTATGACAAATGGTCAGTAACTACATTATTAATAATTAACAGTATAAAAATACAATATTTGTTATGAAAGTCACAAGCTGAGTATGCCCCGGCCCTCGGCCCCGCCTACATTAAACTTAATTATAAAAGAATTCAAATGACATAATTATAATATAGTTTAGGCTAGGAACTCCCCAACCGAATAAAAAAAAACAACCCTCTGTTGTTGTTGACGCCCGCCCTCGACACCCCCGGATGGACGGTGTTTGAGCCCGCGGGACACCGGACGAGCCGTGTTGGAGGCCCCCGGTACCTCGCTTCGGACGGGCGTGTTGAGCCCCCGACCTCCCCGCATGGGCTTGTTGTTGAGCCGGCTAGGGACACCGGAACGGGCGTGTTGAGCCCCCGGTACCTCGTCGGACGGGCTGTGTTGAGCCCCCGACACCCCCCGCATGGGCGTGTTTTTTTGAGCCCGCGGGAAAAACGGCCGGACGGGCGTGTTGAGCCAACGGAACCCCCGCATGTACGGGCGTGTTGAGCCCGCGGGACAACCGACGGGCGTGTGTGAGCCCCCGGTAACCTCGTCGGGACGGGCGTGTTTGAGTGCCCCCCGAACAACCCCCGCATGGGGCCAGCGTTTGAGTCCCGTCGGGGGACACCGGACGGGAGTTGGTTGACAAAGTCCCGGTACCCTCTGTCGGACGGGCGTGTTGAGCCCCTGACATACCCCTCGCAAGGGCGTTTTGTATGAGCCCGCGGGACACCGGAACGGGCGTGTTGAGCCCCCGGTACCTGCTCGTCTGACTGGCGTGTTGTTCCCACCCCACCAACAAACCACCGGCATGGCGTGGTTTGAGCCCCCCGACACTCCCCGGCATGGAGCGCGTGTTGAGCCCGCTGGGACAGAACCGGACGGGCGTTTTCCAGAGCCCCGGTACTCTGTACTTAGTCGGACGGATACGGGCGTGTAGAGCCCCCGACAAAAAGCCCCCGCATGGGCGTGTTTTGAGCCAGCAGGGATACCGGACGGGTAGTGGTGTGAGCCCCCCGACAACCCCAATGCATGGACGAGCGTGTTGAAGCCCGCGGGACATACAAGCACCGGACGGGCGTTTTTGATTGTTGTACCCCCTACACTTCACCATGGGCGTAGACAAATGTGGCTATTTGTTAAGTCCGCGGGACCACGGACGGGGCGTGTTGAGTGTAATTCAAAATATAAAAATACATGGGCCGTGTTGATCCGCCCGCGGGACACCGGACGGGCGGTGTTGAGGCCCACCGGTACGTCGTCGGACGGGCGTGTTGTACCCACCCCGGACACTAACCGCCTTACATTCACCGACATAATGGCGTGTTGATTCGCCGCTGGGACCCCGGACGGGCAGGTTTTCATCCCCCCCGAATAAAAACAACCCTCGTCGGACGTTCGTGTAGAGCCAGCCGACAACCCCCGCATTGGGCTTGTTGGGCCAGCACTGGACACCGGACGGGGCGTTTTTAGCCTCCGGTACCGCACCTCGTCGGACGGGGCGTGTTTGAAGGAGCCCCCGACACTCCCGCATGGGCGTATTGAGGCCCGCGAAGACAACCGGGGACTGGCGTGTTGAAGCCCCCCGCTGAAACCACCTCGTCGGACGAGCGTGTGTTTTATTTTCATTATTTTTATGTTGTAGGGACATGTTATTACATGTATGAACAAATGTCAGTACTAACATTATAATAGATAATTAAAACATATAAAAATACAATAAATTGTAATGAAAGCATCAAGCTGAGTAGGAACTTAATTTTTAAGTTAAATAATAAAAGAAAGATTCAAATGAATATATTATAATAGAGTTTTATGGCTAGGTAACTCGCCCCAAACGAATATAAGACAACCCTCTGTATGTATGTTGAGCCCCCGACAAAACCCTCCGGAATGGACGTTGTTGATGTGCCCGCGGGGACAGCCGGAGTCTGAAGCGTTGTTGAGGCCCACCGTACCTCGTCGGGACGGGCGTTGTTGAGCCCCCGACACCACCGACCCCCGCATGGGCTTGTTGATACGGCGGGCACACCGAGACGGGCGTGTTTGAGCCCCCCTGGTACCTCGTCGAACGGGCGTGTTGAGCCACCCGGCAAACTCAACTCCGCATGGGCGTGCTGAGCCCGCGGGACGGCCGGAACGGGCGTGTTGATCCACCCGGTACCGCCAATCGTCGGTACCGGGCGTGTTGGAGCCACCGGCATCCCCGCAGGGGGCGTGGTTGAGACCGCGGAAACATCCGGAAAGGGCGTGTTGAGCCAACCGAGTGTCCATTAGTAACAGATGTGGTTTGATGGGGATGGCCCCCCCACTCCTTCCACATGTTATCTGATACATATAAAGAGAGTTTGTATGTTTTCAGATTCATTCTGATGCAGGATCGCTACCTGATCAGAAGTACTCGTAGGAGTCGTGATTTTGGATGTGATGGTCTGCCAGCCAGTCGAGAAGACACGGAGCTAGGGGACATCATACGCCTCTGTTTCAACCGGGGACCATAGAGTCATGACAGCTATGCTGATCTCCGAAGCCTGCTACTAGACCTCGAGCACTTCAACGGAGGTTAAGGAGCTTACGGGGCGTGTTGATTGCCAGTAGGGCATTGCTTGATTTATTATACATTTTCTAATCCCATTTACATAAATTGTCTTATCTCATTTGATTTTCTACGACCAAATATTGTTTTTCCCTTTTTATTACTTGGGGACTCAAACACTTCGTTACACTCTCCCATTTCTTTCTAAAAAAAAAAATTAAAAGGATAATAAAGAACTCAAAAAATACTTTTTCTCTTTATAAAATCTTTTCTCCTTTTGTTTTTTTTTTTCTTTTTATACACACACAATCTAAGAACTTTTTGTCTGTCAAAAAAAATAGAAATCAACATAAGATACATAAATTAACCAACTTTTGTTTAACAATATCAAAGAATAAAAAATAACATCTTAATAGTAATAAATATCAACAATAATTTCTTAAATAATAATAATAAAAATCAATAATAACTTTTTAATACTATAAACACAAAATAATAAACAATAAATGTAAGGTTATATCTTCTAGTACTTGGATCCTGTTTGTCGGTCCCTGTACTTCCTAGTACCTTTCCCCAGCCGCTTCACTTTTCTGGTCCGCTGCTTCCTGTCTCTTTGCCTCTTCTTCGTTGTTTTCTCCGTTGAAGATGGATCTCTGGGTTGGGTTGAGTTGGGTACCGTGATGGTCATTGTATCCTCGTCCAAACGTCCTGCCTCTCCTGAGAAGGTTACCTCTCTGGCATCGAGCGATGTTTGCTGAATTACGGTTGGTCTGTCTGAGGATGCCGTATGTCCCCCGAGCACTTCAATTGGCTTCCCCAGTTGAATAACTGTTGCTCGGTACTGTGGGTTGATCTGGTCTTCTGCTTCCTTGAGGTCAAGGGACTCACTGTCGTGTATTGATAGGACGTCCCAGTCTGTCCCCAGTTCTTCCTGGATGTTGGAGGGTTGATGTTTGGGTTCTCCTGTGGCCACTTCATCTATGATTTCCTCTAGGTCCTTTAGAGTCAGAAGCCTATCCTCTTCCTGAAGACACAATTCCAGTGTTGCGGCGGCATTGTTGCCTTCCTCCTCATCTTCTGACGATGAAATTTCCATATAACATTCCTCCATTTTAATCATCGGTTTTCTTGGAGATGGCTCTTCTGTATTTTTTATTTCTATTACCTGTAACTCAGGTTTGGGTGGATCGGCGTCTGTCGGAGTCTGGGAGGGATTGGGCACGAACATCGGTGAGGTGCTGCGTACTATTTTCTTTCGACCCTTCTTCACTGGTGGGGCTTTAACTCCAGGGATATGGGGAGGTGGTTTTTGGTGAGATTGCAGTTTGCCGCTCTTCAGCTCCTCCGCAATTACTCCCCTTAACCAGGGGATGTCACTTTGTGTGAAAGTGATTGTGCGGTCAGCTGTGCAGGCCTCAGCGGTTATACACAAAAATACTCCGCAGTCCACTGTGTTATATTGTTTGGGGCCTGCCTTCCCCAGCAGTTTCCACTTCCTGGTTAGTAGAATTTCGTTTCTTTTGTTCAGTGCTTCAGCACTTAAGTATTCTGTCAATTTCTCTATGGCTGCGGTGTGGTCCCCATGAATGCTGTCGAAAACGGTAATTTGTTTTGTTCGCATGTCTATTGTTATTAATACCCAGTGTCGAATGTTCTCTACAAAATAGGGCACCAAGAGCATCTCGAAACGAAAAATGTCTACCTTCTTAGTCCACCTGGCGACTGCACTGTACTTCTCGGAGAGAACTTTCTTCATAAGGTTGGTGTTGTACACAAAGATGGTGGGCCATTGGGACCTGGTTCCCCTCACTTGTAGTAAGTTAAGGTAAGCCGTAATTACCTTATCGCCAATTCTCTCGTTGTTAACGATCGCCGCATAATCCTCACTGGTTAGCTCCATTGATGTTACTTGTAGTAGCTCCAGACTTAGACTGACTGTATTTGGTCTATGCTAGTTTTAATCAATCCTAGATTATAAGTTTCAGGTCTGGACAGGAATGTTCTTATCTGTTAATGCCATGATAAACCAGATGCCACTAGTTAAACAAAGTGTATACTTTTAAATTGATTTGAATACTTTCTGTTTCTTTTTGCTCTAATTTCAGTAATTTAAGTTTTTTTCTTTTTTTTAATAAATTTTGTTTTTACGTGGATTTCAAATCTTTGACATGTATTTTCACATGCTTGCTATTTTTATTGACTTCGACTACTACCGGTGAGAGGATTTTGGTAATAATGTGGGGACCTGTATATTTTGGTAGAAGTTTGGCATTAATTGACAGTTCCGCTGAGGACAGGTGTCTTTCTCTACAATAGACTGTGTCTCCGACTTTCGGTTTGTACGGACGTCGGCGTAGGTTGTAATAGTGTCTTTGGTTATCATAGGACCTTTCAAGATTCCTTCTTACCAAACCATAGATGGTTTTCATTTCCGGTGGTAGTGATGTAGGATCCGTAGATTCCCCGTAAAATTCTGGTAGCGTCAACATTTTTGGAGTCCTTAGTTCTCGACCGAAGTTCAAATAGGCGGGTGAGAATCCTGTAGACGAATGTGTGGCTGTGTTCATAGCGAACATAAACTCCGGGAGTAAAACATCCCATTTCTTCTGTGATTCTTCCAGGTATTGTGCTATCATTGTTTCTATAACTTTGTTTGCCCGTTCTACGGGATTTGCCTGTGGTGTATAGGGGGGAGTGAACTTATGTCTTATTCCTAGTTCATCTGATAGCTGAGAAAACAATTGGCTAGTGTATTGGGTGCCGTTATCGGAAATTAAAATTTCAGGGGTCCCAAAGCGTAAGATAACCCTTTCCTTAAACGCTTGCCCCACTGTTTTGGCGGTGGCTGATCTAACTGCAACACATTCAATCCATTTAGTAAATGAGTCCTGGAACATCACTAGGTACTTGTTGCCTTTGGTCGATCTTGGAAAGGGACCAACGAGGTCCGTGCTTACCGTTGTCCATGGACCGGAAATATTTCTAAACTGCATTTCCCCTTGTTTTAAATGTGTCGGATGCTTGAACATTTGACACTTGTGACATTTCCGGACGTATTTTGAAATGTCTCTAAACATTCCCGGCCAGTAATGTAATACACTCGGTTAACTCTCTCTATTGTTTTAGCTATGCCTAGGTGTCCTGCTGTTGCCTTATCATGATTGCCTATGAGGATTTCCTGTATCTTTTCCCGTGGTATACAGAGTTTCCAAGGTGAAGTGGTAGTTTGGTTATTCCTTCCCACATTATTCCAAATGTGCTTATACAATTTTTCATCTTCAATTTTATATCGTAAGTATTTATCAGGCCACTTTTTAACTTTTTGTATTGTATGATAGTACCAATCCTTTTGTACTCCATCTTCTGATGTTTTTGGGATATTGTCTGTGGTAGAGAGGGCTTCGATTACAGTCTGTGAATATGGAATACGTGACAGGGCGTCTGCCACTTTGTTTAATGAACCTTTACGATATTCTACCTCAAAATCAAACTGTTGTAATTCGAGAACCCACCTGGCTATTCTTCCGGAGGAACTTTTGAGATTATGTAACCATTTTAAGGCTTGGTGATCGGTAATTACAACAACATGATAACCTTCGATATATGGCCGGTATTTTCTCAAGGCGTATAGTACAGCGAGACATTCTTTTTCTGCAGTAGAATATGGGCGCTCATGAGGCTGAAGACTCCTACTGGACTCCTACATGGACTATTACATGTTCCTGATTTCCGTACTTTTGAAATAAAGTTGCCCCTAACCCGAAGTCTGAAGCATCAGTTTGTATATAAAACTGTTTGGAGAAATCTGGACAGGATAAAATTGGTGATTTTGCTAAGAGGGACTTGATTACTTCAAAAGATTTATTTTCCTTTTCAGACCAATTCCACTTAACGTTCTTTCTAAGTAGACGATTTATTGGTGCTGCCAGTTTAGAGTATTCAGGGACGAACCTCTTATACCATCCGGCAAGTCCCAAGAAACTTCTTAATTCTCATATCGTGGTTGGAGCAGGGAAATCTATAATAGACTTGATTTTATCTCGATCGGTTAATATTCCTTCGGAGTTTACCACATGGCCTAAGTACTTTAATTCTGTTTGTCCAAATTTACATTTTTCTAGGTTGAGACGAAGATTTTCCTTCCTAAGTTTTTTAAACACTTTGGCCAAATTTTCTATGTGTTCCTTAAGAGCTTTTCCCAAAACAATGATGTCATCCAGATATGCAAATGCTATTTGCTATAAATCTGGGCCCAGGACTGTGTCGAGGAGACGCTGAAAGGTTGCGGGAGCAGAGTGTAGTCCAAAGGGCATAATCCTAAACTGGAAGAGTCCTCTTGAGGGGGCGGTAAATGCGGTTAAGGGAGGGCTTTCTTCTTTTAACGGAACTTGCCAGTAACCATCTTTGAGGTCAATGCTAGAAATATAATTGGCTTCCTTTAATCTGTCGAGGATAGCGACGACCTGTGGCAAGGGATAAGCGTCTTTGATGGTGCACATATTTACCGCTCTTAAGTCTACACAAAAACGGTATTTTCCTGATGGTTTCTTTACCAAAACCATTGGAGAACTCCAGGGACTTACAGATGGCTCAATGACTCGAGCTTCAAGCATTTTGTCTATTTCTTCGTTTATGATTTTCTGCATTGCTGGGTTCTTAAGACCATATCGATGTTTTATGGGCTGAACCCCAGGTTTCAATTGTAACACATGTTCTACAAGGTGAGTTGGGCCCGTAATTCTTTCGAATTTTGGTAATTCTTGAGCGAGAAACTCATTGATTTCCTGTTCCTCTTTATCTGATAAAGGTTTTATTGCTGAGAGGTGTTTTTCTCTTTCTCCTCGTTGGTTTACGGGTTCGTCTGATCCCCAGCTCACTTCGTTTTTGAGGATATCTATTTTTAATCCCCAATTCCTCAAGGCCTTTAATCCAATAACTAACTCGGACGTGAGACCTGGTAACACATATACTTCTAGAGGGAATTTATGCCCATTTATTTTACAGTCTATACGATATGACTTTTTTACTGGTATACGAGTCCCATTGGCTACTCTTGCATAATGTTCATCTTCTCCTCTTGATTGTAGTTCCATTTTTAAAAAGTTACTTGCGGTTTTGCTACTTATATAACTTTTACTAGCACCAGTGTCCAGGAGCGCCTTAATGGAGATATTACCTATTTCTATATTAATATATATTCTGTTATCATCTTCAGTGCTTGTTTCTCCGGGTATTGATAATTTGTCTGGTAAAGCCTGACAGGGGTCTAAGTATTGGTTAATCACGGACTCGGGGTGCCCCCTTTTCTCCAAGTCCTTTGGTAGTTTACCACTTCCGTACAAGTACATGTATTAGTTGGTCCGTCTTCCCTGCAAAACCTGCACGTGATCTTTTTTGGTAGTCTAAAATCGCGAGCAAAGTGACCTGTTTTACCGCAATTCCAACAGATACCATTGGTTTCTCGGTCTGTACTTTCCTGGGGACGCGGTTTTTTCTTCCTTGTAGGAGGATAATTCCCTTGTAGTCTGGGTAAAGGGACTCTTCTCTGTTGATTTCTTTGATACGCTACTTCTGGGTACATAGCCTGAGCTGGATCATTAGGTGGTCTATAGCTAGCTGCGGCCTGTTTTATAGCCTCATAGTCACTTGCTGCTTGGATCAGCTCTGGAAGTGTAGTTATGTTATTACTTAACCCGTATAGCTTATATTCCGGTAACATATTCTCAAATATTTGGTTAAACTGTTGGACCGGGGAATACCTTCCATGCCGTCGCATTAGTGTCTGAATAGCCACCGTATAATCTTTGAAACTTTCATTTTGACCCTGGGTCCTACCTCTAATTTCGATATCTAATTTTTCTCTGAACCTCCTCGGTAGGAACTGTAGTTCAAAGCACTTCAAAAATTCGTCCCAAGTATTCCACATGGATTTAGAATTACGGTACCACAGGAGTGCTTTCCCTTTTAATAGTTCGGGTAAAGCTACAAGGAGATGTTCCGAATTAGTATTATATGCTTCTTTGAGCTCATTCAGTCTTTCAAGGAATAGCATTACATCTCTATCCCCATCATAATTCAAGTTCCATTTCCGTACCATATTGCATATACTTGTGCTATCACTGGAGGGCAAAGAGCTTGAGTTTTGTTCCGAAGTGCTTGGATAATTGACTCTAGGTGCTGGAGTAATGTTTAATTGATATTCTCCTTTTAGGAATTGACTAAGGATCTTTCGTTGTTCCTTTACGGTGTCAGCGGAGGGAAGGCGAAATTTTTTCAATTCTTCAATAAGTTCGTCTTTCTTTAACTGATAAATCCACGAGATCCGTGGATTCTTTTTTATTTTGGGCGGTCGCGACACTCTCAGAGTCCGAGTCACAGTCTGACATTTTTGAAACAAATTTTAGAGATTTCACAATTTTCATAACTAGCAGAAACAAATCTTAAAGTTTTTAAGTTTATGTGCGTTAATATTATAGGGGCAATGTCCTATAATGTTCTTACAAACCAATAATAATGTTCTTATATGTACAACCAGTGTTTCATTATAAATCTAATATATACAACTAATCACAATTCAAACCAGTGTTTCAAAAAAAGTTTTTTTTTTTTTTTTTTTTAAATAAATTTAGCATACACAATGTCTCACAAACTGCACCCAAAATACTTTAAACAGTCCCTGATCGGGCGCCAAAACATGTAAGGGGTTTTCCCCTCTCTAACTAAACACTTCTATCCCGTGGGAAAACCCACCTCCGCACTAGTCTTTTGTAAGGGGATTCTATCCTGGGTCACTAAACTAAAATGAGAAACACAGTTTAAGTGAAACACTGGTCTGCTTTATTACATCTATCCCCAGTCTATGTACAATATATACAAATGAGCTCTGATTCCTTAACTCTAATATTTACAACTTGGTGTTTCCTTGAGAACTCCCGCACTGGACCTGGAGCTGGATGGCCGAGCTGGGTATCGAACCACGATCTCGTCAGGTGCAGTCCTGGGATCGACTGGTAGCCCCCGTAAGCTCCTTAACTTCCGTTGAAGTGCTCGAGGTCTAGTAGCAGGCTTCGGAGATCAGCATAGCTGTCATGACTCTATGGTCGCCGGTTGAAACAGTGGCGTATGATGTCCCCTAGCTCCGTGTCCTCTCGACTGGCTGGCAGCCATCACATCCAAAATCACGACTCCTACGAGTACTTCTGATGAGGTAGCGATCCTGCATCAGAATGAATCTGAAAACATACAAACTCTCTTTATATGTATCATATAACATGTGGAAGGAGTGGGGGGCCATCCCCATCCAACCACATCTGTTAC
Organism: Homalodisca vitripennis; assembly: GCF_021130785.1. Classification (NCBI taxonomy): domain Eukaryota; kingdom Metazoa; phylum Arthropoda; class Insecta; order Hemiptera; family Cicadellidae; genus Homalodisca; species Homalodisca vitripennis. The sequence continues at coordinate 114,749,537 of NC_060207.1, forward strand.
TAATGACATCGGTGGCTCAACACGCCCGTCCGGTGTCCCGCGGGCTCAACACGCCCATGCGGGGGTGTCGGGGGCTCAACACGCCCGTCCGACGAGGTACCGGGGGCTCAACACGCCCGTCCGACTGGTCAGGCCGCTAGGGCCCGACTGCCTTGCTTATCCACGCCTCCTGCTTATCTAGTAAAAGAGTTGTGGTGGGGGTTGCCTGTTATGGTGGGGGCTGGCAAGCAGTAGGGCATTGCTTGATTTATTGTACATTTTCTAATCCCATTTACATAAATTGTCTTATCTTTTTTGATTTTCTACGACCAAGTATTGTTTTTTTTCCCTTTTTATTACTTGGGGACTCAAACACTTCGTTACAAGGCTATAGCAATGAACTTTTTGACATATTTTCTTGATCGTAGCAACATGATAAATTTAACATTAACGTCGCAAATATAATTCACTTGAACCAGCAGTGATCATACACAAGAAACGCGTACTAAATTGCGTGCAAAGCAGTGGATAACTCGTATAAATGCAGATATAAAAGTCAAAGCAATCTAAATATGTATTTACTATACATTGAACGACTGTTATGAAACCTAACTTAGTTTTATTTTGACTAAAATAGGGTTGTCAGAACTGTGTATTTGTATGAATATATATATATATATATATATATGTTACACTCAAACACCGAATTCGGACAATGTACCGAAATTTTTACTCACTCCGCGATGTGGACAACGTGAATTTAACCCACGTCGCGGATTGAGCATTTTTTTCGGACATTGGCCGAAGCGAAATACCCAGAACGCGTTGTGGGTAAGCGAAAGTACTCAAGAGACGAAATAAACACGTTCATCGGAGATTGAGCAAAACCATTAATACCATAACCCGACGTGGGTAATCTAATTTGCCCACGTCGGGTTGTGGGTATTTGTAATTTGCGCAAACGCCGAAATCCGTTTCCCACAGTCCAGACGTGCAGGTCGAGACATGCGCCCCCCCCCACTATCGTCACTGTTTAGCAACAAATAGGCCTACTGTCTATTTTCATTGACATTAGTGCACTGTCGTTATACAATACAAAAGCAGTTTTTCTTTGTTCTGTGCGTAAGTGGCGTGTGGTTGACTTATTTTTAAAGTGCTGTTGTGTTTTGTGATTTTGTTTGAAATGAAGGAATTCATTTCACAGTAAATTGGAAGATCTGATGTCCAAGAAGAATGGTCTCACAAGTCGAAAATTTTATTATCGAGGAGCCACGCTATGAAGAAATTATCAGCGAAGTAAAGGAGGCAAAACAGAAGAGGAAAAAATGGTCAGTCCTTGATGTCTAAAGATTATCGCCGAATCAATCGGTTTGATGTCATAAACATTGGCGATAAAGAAATGTTGATTGAAAAAAACAACTGAAGAAATGACAGAATATAAAATATTTCTGTCGCATTGATCAAATGTATGACACAATTCATTCAGCTCACTTACGAGTTGGTCATAAAAAAGAAAAAGCTATGGAAGCCGAGCTAAAAAAAGAAATTTTGTAACATTACCAGGGAGGTAATTAAAATATATTTTGGATCTTTGCGAACCTTGCGCACTTAAGAAAAAAGTCAAAAAGTAAAGGGCTGGTTGTTAAACCCATCATTATGACAGCATTAAATTCACGCTGCCAGGTAAGATATCATAGCATTTCTCTAAATAAGACAGTTTTCTCCTTTGCTGACAAATACCTAAGCGTATTACGCACTGGCAGTTGTTATAATGAGGTATATGGTATAGTTGACATAACATTTATGTTGAGTCGATTTATGTATTTTTATTGTATTTTAGGTGGGATCTAATTGATATGCAATCAGAGCCTGACGGCGAATACAAGTTTATCCTTAATTATCAAGATCATCCTCACCAAGTTTGTTGTTCTACGTCCCTTGAAAACTAAAAACTGCTGATGAAGTATCCGACATCCTTTTGGATATATTTTGCTTATTTGGGGCTCCATACATACTTCACAGTGATAAATGGACGGGAATTTTGTAACCGGGTAAGTGGTAAAAACAAATTACTGTAGTGAAAAGATTCCACCCTAGAATTTAGTATTTTTGTAATGGTAATGGTACGGTTTTCAGGTTATCGAGAACCTAGCCAGTAAATGGAGTGCCATAAAACTAGTACATGGAAAACCAAGACACTCGCAGAGTCAAGGGTCTGTCGAACGGGCCAATCAAGACGTTCGAGATAGTCTTGTGGCTTGGATGACTGATAACAACACCTCAGGATGGGCAAATGGTCTCAGGATCATTCAGAATACTAAGAACAACAGTTACCACAGTGGGATCAAGAGAACCCCTTATGAGGCAATGTTTGGTTCACCACAGAAAAATGGATTATTAGATTCCCCTTTGACAGCCGACGTCCGTAAAAAAAATAACTACTGAGGAAGAACTAGAAGGAGAGTTCTCTAAGCTTGAAAAAAGTTTTAATGAAGAAGACAACGAAGAAATAAATGCTGTGGATGAAGATGCTTCGGAGATTTTGACAAGGACTGTAGAAAACAATGAACACGTAGAAAAAGAAACTATGTCCAGCGATAACTTAACACTCTGTAATATAGATTGTGACAAAGCAATAGATTGTGACAAAGCAATAGATTGTGACAAAAGCAAACAGCTGTTTTGAATGTGGTCAGCACATACATTATGAAGTTTTAAATAACGAAGACCTAGGCTTACCTTTGTGCACTCTTTGCTCAAGAAAAATCTGCCATAGACACAATACGAGAAAACTGTGTAACTGCATTGAAAAGTCAGGCAGCCAAAATGTTAAAGCGTACTGAAAGAAAATTAACTTCCAGTCTCAGTCGGCGATAACGTTTTGGTAAAACATTCCTGATGTCGACCGGGCCGACTAGCTCCAAGAAATGTAATGGCTGTTGTAATAAATAAGAAACGATGATTCCTATACCCTTGGTACAAAGCATGGAGTTCTTGACAAACAGTTTTCCAGAAACCAGTTCCAGGTAGCTCCTAATAAATTTATTAATAACATCGATGTACCTGATGAACAGCTCAATGTCCGTAAAGAAGCAATGAAGTCATCCGGGTCCAAACAAGGTTTCATCAGATGTGGATGCAAGAAGAAGTGTTCGGGCAGATCTTGCAAATGTGTAAAAATCAAATTTAAAATGCAATTCTAAATGTTCACGGTAGCACTTCTTGTGCTAACAAGTAAAGTGAATACTTTCTGAAAAGAACTTTAATAAACATTGAAAGTGGTACATGTGTGAAAAATAACTTTTTTTTTTCTATTTTCAATAATAAGATACTTGTATTTTACTGTTTAGTTTTGTTTTGATTGAAATAAATGGAATTTCAAGGGAAAATTTGATTTTATTTTACTTGTTATAATGGAATTAGTGTAGGGTATGGTATGGTTGTGTTTTGGAGGCTTTTCGGCGTTTTGCGCAAATTACAAATACCCACAACCCGACGTGGGCAAATTAGATTACCCACGTCGGGTTATGGGTATTATGGTTTTGCTCAATCTCCGATGAACGTGTTTATTTCGTCTCTTGAGTACTTTCGCTTACCCACAACGCGTTCTGGGTATTTCGCTTCGGCCAATGTCCGAAAAAATGCTCAATACGCGACGTGGGTAATTCACGTTGTCCACATCGCGGAGTGAGTAAAAATTTTCGACATTTGTCCGAATTCGGTGTTTGAGTGTAACATATATATATATATATTTTCTATATATTCTTGATCAGAAAAAGCCAAATTAACTATAGCGATAAAATAATAAGGATAAAATAAATAAAATAATAAGCAGGATAAATTACAATGACTATAAATATACATTTTTTAACATATGTTCTTGATCATGACTAGAAGGCAAACTCAACATTGGCTTCGGAAAAATAATTCACTCGAACCAGAAGTGCTCATACCGGTGCAAAACCCACGTAGTTTTGCTACGTAGTTAGCTGTTAGTTTTATTTATAAAAAAGTCTTAAAATTGCATAACATAATAATAATGTTTCCCACCCGTAATCTTTACACAGTTACCCAGTTGTGTTGGGTTGGAAAACTTTACTTTGAGCCTCGGAGTGGAGGCGAGAAAAAGTTTTCATTTATATGTAGATACTACGCTCTCCAAATCTATTTACCTCAAAATTCAGGAGAAGACGTTTCCATATGTAATTTTATTTAACTAGTTATTTCATTATCCATAGTAAAAATATATATTTTTATACTTAAAAATAAAGCAATCACAAGCATATCTCGTTTGAATGTGTATTCTATTTGTCGAGAAACAAGGTAAACTAAACTATGGCACTGGCACTCTAAATCTTAGACCGAAAGGAGATTATTAGAGCTAGAAGTAGTCGGTTACCATTAAAGCAGCTTTTCGAGAACTAAAGAAATATAAATATTTTTTTGATCGAGGGAATAATGCAAACTTAATTGTGGCACTCTAAGAGATTTTATACGATCCGAAATAGACACATTTTAACCGTAGTAGGCTTCTCAGTCTAAAACTATGTACATATTTTTTCTTCGTCCACTACAATGTAAACTCTACTATGGCATCGAAAATATCTTATACCAGAATATATGACAAAGGCTACACGTAAATTCTTTTAACCGAGTTAGGTTTCCAAAACCTACGTATTTATTTTTATGATCGAAGTAACAAGGCTGATTTAGCTGATGCCTTGGAAATATAAACAATTCAAACCATAAAAGCTCTTACTCGTTCGTGCAAAACATAATATTAGAGTCAGGTTAAGCTTAACTAAGAACGGTGGAAAAAATATGAATCAGATGTATGAATACTAAAAAATGCTATAGGACTCCATCATTTTACATCATTAGTGTAAGTACTAAGTAATATATGAAATTTGACTTTGTAAATTGCGTGTGAAGACTTGTGTAACGGCTAGTAGGTTGATAACAATTTCGCCCCTTGCTTTAAAGGAAAGTTAATTAGTGGAAAATAGTAAAAAAATATGACTAGATCCAAATTTAAAACTTTGTTTATTACATGTTTTTTAATGGATGTCTAAAAAATATTTTGATTTAAAGTATACCAACCAGTTATAAATGTTTTACAAACTGGTGAACGGGATATTTTTGAATGTCCAATGTGAAATTGGTATCTGTATCGGTACTTCAATCAGACTAATCCAATTCATGACAAATTGTAAATTAATTGGTAAAATAAAAATAAATACCAGACTGGAAAGGTCATCAATTAAATACAAAGTAAAATTATAGCACATTACGCGTCGTGTAACTGGATTCATGCAAAATTTAAAGTCTATAGCTAATTTTACTAGTGATGTCCTGTGGACACACATACGGGCAGTCGGCAATTAACAGAAAATAAATCTTTTACATCCCCTGGAAGAAATGAAAGGAATTGTGGCTGTGTTTAGTGATAGGTTTTATTGACATTCAGCCAAATCACATTTATGGACATACACCATCAAATAACTCATTCTTGACTATGTTTCATGCAAAATTATGAAATCTTTCTTGGGATATCAAGCGTATAGTTAAATTACATTTGTTATTATGTAACGTGTTAAACTTAATAGCATTATACTGAGAATGTTGTCAAATTGATTTATTCTGCGATGTCCTATAAGACAAATGAAAAATGTTTGCTAACACTAAGCAAAATTCCGTGGTGACACATGTTTCATCATTAAACTTAGTGTTGTTTAATAAATATAGCTTCATCCAAATTGTACGTCTTTCATATCGTGTTCGAGATACCATGTAGAGAGACATACAGAAATTAATCTTTTCTACCCTACGAGCGATAAACTAACTAACGCAAAGCCAATAATTACTTAAATATTCTATATATTAATTAAATACCTATAATAAAATTTGGTTTTTACGACATAATCAGTATATACTAATGCTTCAACTATGATATATTAACTGTCCAAGTCAATTACTTAATCTTTCTTTTGAGTAGTTTGGCTTTGAAGATGAACAGGATTGAGGAGAATTTTTTGGATATTTTTCGTGGTTCAGATATATAAAATATAAATAAATCTATTTCTCAATATCTGGATCTGATTCCTTTCTCAATTGGATAACCTACCTATGTAGCTACGCGGCAGATCACATTTCCACTTGAGGAAGAGATTAGATGACAGTTCTCGAAACTTAGTGTTAACTTTTCTGCCACCGAAGTATAGCAAATTAATGACAAATCTTTAAAATATCACGAAGTTGTTTGTTTTCAGTATATAGGCATTCTTGATTCTAGGTAATCCACTTCAATATGGAGTACATTTTAATGGTGGACATGATAAATACGTATTGCATCGATTATTACAATTATAATTGTCAAATATATAATAATTACTTATGTGTAGTTTGACGTTTTCAATCATTCTGTAATACGAATACGAATAAATCAGTACAGCATAAACAGTTTGTTTTGAAGTCGTTAAAGTAGAAGGAGTCACATGTCACATATAGAGAACGGTGTGAAAGAGCAAGGTGAGCTAAGTTGAATGTTGAATACAAAATACGGTGAAAAGGTCAACAGAGTGGAGAACGCAACCACAATGGGTTCTTGGCCATTATTTACTCAGCGCCGCAAACATTCGTGTACTCTAAACCTTCGCGAGAGAAACAGTTATTTCCTAGCTTCAACTTTACAATTATGGAACAGTTGTATGATCGTAGATTATTTGCAAACTTGAACTATTTATGCGTGTGTGCATTATTAAATCTCATTAAACGACTAATATTAATAATAATTAAAGGATTGTTTTAGACTGTAACATATCTGCCTAATATTAGAATCTGTAGCATATCGTATGTAAAAAGACATTCAATGAGACATTCTATTTGAATCTGCGTTACGATAAATTTTGCAGTCAGAATACTTCAATAATATCGTGAATATCGCATCGGGAAATGGAAAAGTACTTTTCAATAATCGTATCCTAATAAAGACATCTTATTTAACGGTTTATCACTGTTCACTAGGAAATCTGGATGTTTTAGTCCCAGAGAACGAATTAAATACTATAAAATATTAAATATGTAAAAAATTAGAATTTTGACACACACACATGGTTTTTAATTTTATATACCAAATGTAAAAATTACAATCAATATATTGATACAGGACAGTAATGACACTGATTGATGAATTTTGGATGTAGGATTTGAGTAAAAAAAAAAAAACACACACACACACACACACAGACAGGCAGACAGATATTATTAAGCATTTGACACACTATTATACAATCAATGTTTATTGTAAAATACTTAAAGAGTCCTATATACGATGTATACGTGTTTATCGTATATAGGATTTTTCAATATCGATACATGATTTTTCAATAAAACAAATAATTTAATCAATTCCTTTTTATGAAATAGGATGTTTAATAAATTTATATTTTAATGCTTCTTTAATCCACAACAATATACTTTAAATATTTACGTTATTCGTTTAGTAATACTATACTGCAATTTGTTACGTCAAATAATATAGTTAACATTTGTAAAATTCCCATAATAACAATGTGTATATAGTTATATTAATCTGTTATTATTCTATTACTGCTAAATAACAGTAAAAACGTATCGAAAAACGGAAAAAATGTAAATCTAATGAGCTCTCTTCGTTATCTTTAGTATAAACACACGCTCTATCTTACGTAGTAGGGTTTAAGCCAAAACAAGGGCAGAGACCAACCGTTTTGTATAAAATTGCCAGAAACAGTAAAATAAATTAAGCTACTAACCAACTACTTTTAAGCTAACAAAAGTTAATTATGTTAGTGTGGATCGAATTTACAAAGATATCAGGACTAAACTAAACATTGTCTTCGAATGAGTCACCGATGTTCTCTGTTCAGACCTACTAACAACATTAGTTCATTATTTACTGCTAGCCAAAGAAAGGATTTATCAGTGAAATGTTAAACATATGAGAACCTATATTGATCGATTCGAACCTGAAGCTCGATCTTTACAGGGGTTTTATGAGCACACAGAACCTCCCCCAACCAATCTGATGTAAGCAATATACCATTTCTACGCTCAGTCACTTAGAAACATTCAATATCTCCAAAGTTCCTCACTGTTTGTACTATGAGTATCCTGATTTAAACGCAGTGATATGATATAATGTTGCTGTTTCACAACACAAAAAAAAACCTTAATTCTAAATTATTTATTACTACTTTATTGGATTTTACATGAAGGTTAACTGTTTTTTTTCTTTATGAACTGGTACAATTCGTTTATACCAAATGTAAAAATTACAATCAATATATTGATACAGGACAGTAATGACACTGATTGATGAATTTTGGATGTAGGATTATAAAGTTTATTAAAGATTAATTGAACATATTGACTGCGTCAAACACCTTACGCTAATCAGAATATTTCATATCACTCGGTACAATGCCTGCTGCACTCAGCTTGGTCAATGTTTACGTTTTGTGTAAAACAACAACCTTGAATCTCTTTTTTATATTTATTTCATTATTACATTTTATAGGATTTGAAAAAAGAATACCATTAACGTGAATTGGTAACATCTCACGTTGGATATACCCGTTTATTAAAAATGTATAATCATAATTATATTTAATGGTTCAATTCTGCAAGCCATGGAATATTGCTAAAGCGTAGGCGTAGCCCGGAAGCACTTCCAAAATAGGAATCGACCTATAAGTTAACCAGAGACTCTGTGTACCTGGACCCATGGAAAATGTCAATATAATCGTTCCAGTGTTTTACGCGATTGAGTAAAACACACACACACACACACACAGACAGGCAGACAGATATTATTAAGCATTTGACACACTATTATACAATAAATGTTTATTGTAAAATACTTAAAGAATCCTATATACGATGTATATGTGTTTATCGTATATTGGATTTTTCAATATCGATACATGATTTTTCAATAAAACAAATAAATAATTTAATCAATTCCTTTTTATGAAATAGGATGTTTAATAAATTTTTATCTTAATGCTTCTTTAATCCACAACAATATACTTTAAATATTTACGTTATTCGTTTAGTAATACTATACTGCAATTTGTTATGTCAAATAATATAGTTAACATTTGTAAAATTCCCATAATAACAATGTGTATATAGTTATATTAATCTGTTATTATTCTATTACTGCTAAATAACAGTAAAAACGTATCGAAAAACGGAAAAATGTAAATCTAATGAGCTCTCTTCGTTATCTTTAGTATAAACACACGCTCTATCTTACGTAGTAGGGTTTAAGCCAAAACACGGGCAGAGACCAACCGTTTTGTATAAAATTGCCAGAAACAGTAAAATAAATTAAGCTACTAACCAGCTACTTTTAAGCTAACAAAAGTTAATTATGTTAGTGTGGATCGAATTTACAAAGATATCAGGACTAAACTAAACATTGTCTTCGAATGAGTCACCGATGTTCTCTGTTCAGACCTACTAACAACATTAGTTCATTATTTACTGCTAGCCAAAGAAAGGATTTATCAGTGAATGTAATGTTAAACATATGATAACCTATATTGATCGATTCGAACCTGAAGCCCGATCTTTACAGGGGTTTTATGAGCACACAGAACCTCCCCCAACCAATCTGATGTAAGCAATATACCATTTATACGCTCAGTCACTTAGAAACATTCAATATCTCCAAAGTTCCCCACTGTTTGTACTATGAGTATCCTGATTTAAACGCAGTGACATGATATAATGTTGCTGTTTCACAACACAAAAAACCCTTAATTCTAAATTATTTATTACTACTTTATAGGATTTTACATGAAGGTTAACTGTTTTTATTCTTTATGAACTGGTACAATTCGTTCCTCAATGACCTCTTCGTACATTTATTTTATCACGTGAATAATTGGCTGAGCTTTAGTGAAGCCTATCACACGTGACTGTCTACCACACGACATGTCATAACTGACATATAGACTTGAAATTGGGTATGAAGCTTCAGTTATATATTACCAAAACTGAGTAAGATGATGGTGCATGCTATTTTATGAATGGGATTTGACTGAGTGTTAGCAAATATTTTAACATTGGTCCTTTATGTAACCATGATGACAACAAAATAAATAAATTCGAAAGAAAGGTGAGTACAATATTATGGAACTTTAACATATTAAATATTAAACAGATGCAGATTATTCCTACATTAAAATAAAACAAATAATGTGAAATTAAATGTATAGATTGGTGAAAAGATCTGGTTTCAGCGTAATTTTTCGTTGTACTACTGTCCCTACCTTACCAGAACTGTTATGAAACCTAACTTAATGAACAGAAATGTGAATCTACCATATGGAAAAATATTTCGTTAGATTATCTGTTGTCTTTAAATTTGGCATAAAAATGTATTCTACATTAACAAGAATGAGTTCTATGTTGGCGCACGTTCAACGATGGGAGCTGGTTGAGATAAATTAAAGCCTATCACTTACTAGTCTAATACAATTTCTTTGTTGTCTGCCGTGGAGAAATACAAACTTATCTTTCTGTATATTAGTCTTATTATCTGTCTGTATATTTTACCGTAGGACATCTCTATATTAAAAGAATGAAATTAGCTATAGGCTTGAAATTTGCTTGCGACCTTTGTGAATTCTCTTTCGTGATACTTGGTGAAACGAACATCTACCTTGTATTATTAGCCTTGAAGACGATTTCTACCAAAACATGGATTACTGTATATATTATTAATAAAGGCAGTGTCTCTCATTTAGAAATGTTTTGAAGGCAATAGCAAGGGCAACTGGTAGAAATGTAATTCAATATTATTCTATTTTGACCCAATGTTTGGTTTTAGTATAAGTATTTCAGTGTCCTCATTAGAAAAGCTCTTTATCAAGCATCTTTATCCAGCCAGAATTAGAAAGTTCAGTATGAAATTTTAGAATAGACTATTACTTGCTAATGTTCCAACAAATATTGGTTGGAAATAGCAACTAATTATTGATCCATAAATAATAATAATCAAGTATGACAGTACTATATATAACGTGATTAATAACAAGAGTAAGATATATCTCTGATATTGTTTTAACAAATTTATTGTTGTTCAGCAAAAATGGTAATATCGCCTAAATAGTAGAAAGTATTACAGACTGTAACATTTTATTTAATTAAATTTACGTGTGATGTTCTTTAATGTGAGTAAACAAAACAGAATCAACAATATAGCGTGAAATAGTGCAACAGTGTGGGTGCATACGTGTTCCATATGAAACATTAAACAGTGATGTATGAATAAAAAATATTTAGTTTGAAAGCTCTGCCGAACATCCGCCTGATTGACAGTAGGATAAGCCCTGCTGCGTTGGACTGTTGTGCCGTTCCCATTTCCACACGGAAGGATTTCTGATGCACGCCTTGTCTCCTCCCTGACTACAATCACAGCATAATGTTCGTGCTTTTACATATACAAGCAGCATACAAATCATTTTAGCTATGCTTGTTGCTTTTTGCATTTATTGCTACAGTTAAAATATTCTGGCTTTATTAAACAAAGCATAAAACGTATTATTTTTATATTTCTATAAGGGTTTTAGAACGTGCTCGTAAGTATATTCCTAAAACCATACAATATTATAGTACTTGAATGTTAAATAAGTACAATAAGAAATAATTCAACTTCAAATCCAACAACCTACAAATTAGAAAAAAATTTATATATATATATATATATATATATATATATATATATATATATATATACTAAGATTACATATTTACATATTTCTATTATTATGCAAGCAAGACTGATCTTGGATTCCTACGTCAAGTAATGATCTTATGTACAATTTAAACATTAGTTTCATAAAATGTAACTTAATAGCAATTGTTTATTTTTTATGAATGACATTTAACTAAATACTGTACACTACATTATAGTTCTACGCGCCTTTATGATGTTAATAACATGAACTTGAAAACGTCATAAATAATTTTCTTACACTATCAGATTCTTGATATTATAATGTGGGAAATCAGTTCAGATACAACGGTAAAGCCAAATCTTCATAGTGACTAGATTTGTTTGTTAACATTGCTTACAATATTCTTTTGGTATGTTTAATGTCAAGACATTCCTATTTTTCACTTTCACCTCAAAGTTTTAAGCAAACCAGGTTGCATTGCAGATTCTATATTCAAAGTTGCCCATATGAAAATGTCATAATTCAATGTAGCACAACACATTACAATAAATTATCGTACATATATGCATCTTATCAGACTTTTTATAAATCTTTATTACAAAATTAAATTATTTGTATACTAAACCTTATCCTCACAACATTTTAAGATATAATTTTATTACTTACTAATTAGTTCTTGGGTTTATATATTACTTTTTAGGCTTACTTCTTAGGTAGTTTCGTTTAATGACATCTTCTTAAATGAAGTGTGTTTATTATAAACTTATTAGCTTAAATAAAAACTGTTTCAAATGTGGGAAGTTCAATATATTAACTAAAAGTAATATATTTTAATTGGTTAAGCTGCAAAATAAAACTCTCTGTTTTCATTTCATTTTAGCTGTACGGATTCATCGACTAAATCAATTGTATTTGTTTATATTTTTCCAATTCGATCATTCCATTCCATTTGTTTCTTTAATTTCTTATCCAAAGTATTTCAAAAGTAAAAACATGGGACCTTTTTAAATACATGCTTTAAGAGCAACTTAGCACAATAAACTTGAATATAACTTTAAATTAATAATACCACTAAATAAAACGTAATGTAATTATTACTGTTTCATATTAAATGGAAAACTATTTTCTTTGAAAACACATATAGCTACACAAAATTAATTTCGTTTGGAAGGAAGGTTAGCTTATAATCATGATATAACCTACAAAAACATTTATTAATAATCTATTGTGTACATCACGAATAAAGGTGACTAAGGTCCAAATGCACGAATTCATATTTAACTATTAATTACACTCTTTAGTATCCTATTAATCTTTAAAATTCAATTGGCAGTCCATACTATCAGTACGCATTATTAATGGTGACATCTCATTGAAAGTCTACTACCAGAATGTCACACTATAAACTTGGGTGTAAATAAACATGGCCCAGTCTGTTAGCTAACATACACCACAACTGACAGACGAGATAAGCTTCTCTGCGACACTATTTCCACTAACAAGCTCGATATTTGGACACCGTATACCTACCCAACTACTAGTGAACATACAAAATGATCAGTTTAAATAGCAAATATCTTATTTATTGCTTGTTATTGCTGTATACATGTACTTTTCTGAGACACTAATACGCATTGAAAACGTAAGTATCATATTTATTTCTAGATGATTGAATCCAACATATGCACTATTGCAGTACTCAACCACATAAATATAGTCAGAGACATCCTACACAATATTAAGTGTTGTTATTGAATTAGTGGTTAAAAGTAAATGTACCTTATTAATGAAAGCTCATACTTATCTTTTGGTTTAAATGTCTTCTGATTATATATATAAAACTTTTAATTTAAAATTATAAAGTAATCCTTGATTACTATCTAAACAAATCTTCCACATACCTGCTGTATGTGCAGCAAATCGAGCGATCTAATGCAACTGTTTTCTTATGCTTTCATAAGATATTATCAAGATTAAAAGTACTATTGTTTACAGATGTATTCTGCCAAGTTACTGGAAGCTGCGATATTAGAGATATAATAATAAACACATAGTGTCAATTATTTATCACAGGATGCTACATAGGTCTGGAAAACTGTAATATTGTTAAGAGTACGTGATTGGAAACAATTCTACTTGGGTGGCAGAAGCAATAACGTCTATAAATATAAGTTATGAACTGGCAATAAGTGAAAAACATACAATTAATTTGTCTAATATCATAGACGTAGAATCAGCATAGAGCAATAATAGTGGCTGAGGTACAATGACGGAGTGTGACTCACGTGTTTACTCCCGAGAAAGAAATAAAATTCCCGCCAAATGGCAGCTGAGATAAGCCAGACACTGCACTGCTTTCATTTCCACATTTGATGTTTTGTGAGGTCGGATTTACATGAAATACACGACTAACCTTATAGTTAAATCTCGCTAGTGGATTATGTATTTGATAGAGAAATATTTTATATTTTATGCTTATGTACTTTGCTCATATATATTTCACAGTTTTCCAAACCTAATGCGACTAGACAGCGTGTGTTTCAGAGATAGAAGTTTCCCATTAAATGGGCTTAGGTGGATACGTTTAAAAACAATCTCGTCACAAATTGAGGGTCCCGTGCTTATGGGACAAGTGCATCAAATACAGATGGGACGGAATCTGGAGATTTCTTCCAATAGCCATTGCAGACTGCAGGAATATGTACAGGGTGTTTATTAAACGTTTTTTAAACTGTTTCCTAATACTTTAGGATTTTTTCTTCATAAAAAATGAGCAAAAATGTTCATATGAAGGTATATGTCCTAAAACCTTTAACTTTCCTTTATAAAACCAGTTAAGATAAAGTTATGACATTTGAGAACTTGATTAAACTTTAATATCCCTTTTGTAAAATGAAATATTAACTAAATCCTTTTACCCGTTTCAAGATGGTGTATGTTTCAAATGTTTGAAGTCAAATAAAAAGCCGGTATAGTTATAAAAAATGCATAGGATACCAACTATTTAGTCATTTTATACGAATTCCCACGGTAATGGAAAAAGTACCGTTGGTATTGTCATAAAAATTTCAAAATCTATCTTATAAAATTTGCATAACCAACACAAAACAGCTGATCAAAAGACAAAACCTTAGTTGCTCCCGGCTTGTGCAAGCATACCTATAATGTTCTCGCTTATACGTTGACGGATTTCTTTGAAAAAGGTACCGTATTTTGTTAATACTTTATTTGCTACATAAAATCTTTCTTACATTACTCTTATCTGTGACGTCGATTCTGCCTATTTATTCTGATAAATGTTTGTGAATCCTTCTTTTCTCTTTAAATTTATTGTTTTGTTTGTGATATATTTATTGTTTTTACATTAGTAGTGTCTTTTTGCTTGTGAAATTGATTTGACATTGTTTTGCGAGGACAATTACAGTTACATACTTTTCTGACGAATTAATTTTACATATTTAATAAAGACTCCAATTGATGATCTGTACTCCAAACTTGAACTAGAACATCTTCAGATTCGCAGGACTGTAGGTGACTTAGTAGTTCTCTACAAGTTCGTGAATGGTGAGATGGTTTGCCCAGACGTCCTTCCACTCCTCCATTTCAAGACACCATCCAGCACTCGTTCCAATGACCTCTTCATCAGGCAACACTATGGGACAAACTATGCAGCAAACAGCACGGCGGCAACAACCTACCTTCTACTGTCGACCTGTTCCACGATGGGTGAGAACATTAAAGTGGAAAGTGAAAGGTGCAGTGCTACCAACTTAAACGCCTCCACTCAATTTTTCACATTTTATACCACCATAAGTTTTTGTTGTCTTCGCTGCTAACTTGCTGTCTACATATAATTATTCATATTCTTTGTTATTTTATGCCATAGATTATCATGTTATTATTGTTATAGTTATGTTTTACTGTTGCTGTTTTGAAACATTGTTATGATTATTCTTGTTATATTATGTTATAGTTTATTATGTTATTTCTATTGTTATAGTTTATTTATTGTTGCTGTTTTCCTGTTGGTATTGTTACAGTTTTAAAACATTGTATATATACAAGGTGTTTGAAAAGTCTGGGTACGGCTTAATATTTTACAAACCATAGCAGATAACATCTATAAACTTTGCACAGTGTCATATGGCTATGTAAACTATTTTTTCTTGCTATTACCATGACATGCCAACCATGGGGGGACGGCCCACAGAGGAAAACATGGAAATCTTAAATTAAAGCATGGGTCGAGTGATACCTCATTTGAAAGAGCTCACTTAGTAGAGTTGAATGCCGCAAACCGCATCTCAAAAGGTTTATCCAATCAGAAATGGCGGGTTGTTTTAGGTAAACATTGTGAAGTACATTTTATGCGCTGCCATTTCTGACTGGATCGTCGTATTCTGATGCGGTAGGCGGCGTTTCACTCTACTAACCGATGTGTTTTCACTGACTTTTTTTAATTAGCAAATTATGTCATAAATTTATAACACAAAAAATAAAACTAAAATGAATTCGTCGTCTTTATGTTTATGAATTAATTAAGTTCTACCATTATTCATTGTTGGTGAAATAGTTAACTTACCACTTAATTTTTGAATTAAATTTTTTTGTTATTTTTTATAAATACTAATCAGTGAAACCATTGGTTAGTAGAGTGAAACGCCGCCTACCTCAATTTATCACTGTAATTGTTGTTATTGTTATTTGTATCCCCATGTTTAATTATGCTTAACTTTAAAGTTTAAAATAATGTACGTGCAAGTGTACTGGACTGACTGGTGGATGACTGGAAAAGACAGTTTTGAGGGGGGGAGGGGCGGTTAACGACTGATGATCCAATTACTTAATATGGGCATGTATATACGTATATATATTTTTTAGTCAGGGCAAAAGGTGGCGGCGCTGCATGAAATGAAACCTATATATAATTCATTCGGACCAGAAGTGCTCCTACTCACGCAAAATGTAAAATAAGCTTCCGTCGCTATATCACTTTACTTCATGAAATCAGTTACGCTAAAATGAGCGTACACCTAGTAGTAGATTTTCCATCTTTTTAAATTAATTTTATAATATCTTTTTAGATTAATTTTATAACATTCTGTAATATAAAAAATGGTTCAAATTGCATTCAGGGAAAACCCTTCAATGAACACATACATGGGAAAAACCTTTATTCCAACGTGGAATTTATCTTATATAATTATCACAAGTTATTTAAGTAAAAGAGGTTAAAAGAATGCATATTAAAATTACGAAATATGATTTTATTGTATATTTTGTTTAAAGGGTCATAAACGTGTTCAAACTGAAGAGTGCAAGCTGCGTGGCGAAAACAAAATACGTACTTAGTTCTTTATTTTTGTAATCAATTACATGTATTACTTCTTAATGACAAGAAGTCACATACAAGTAATTGAAGAGAAAAACAATATAACATCTCGTCACCTGACGCGTCCCACTTCCAATGGCAGGTACACGGGTCTGAAACTTTAAGGTCAGTGAAAGAGTGATACTTGATTTCCCCAGAGAGATCCGTGTGAGCTCATTTTATACTTTGATTAAAACTGAGATTTGTTGTTACAAACTATTCTAGAAATATGTTAATATAAAATTGTATAAAAAAGTTAACACAAACATAAAATCAGTTAACTGAATTGTATTAATTTAATTATGACTCAAAACATGATTTTAGCTACAGTAGCACACTTGGAAATTCTCATACTATTTGTTTAAACCTTTTTTAAATTCTTTAATAATTAAAAAAAATGTTCAATGAATTATTGTAGTAATTTGTTGTATTGAATTTGATTAACATTTGTAGTAACAATCAAATGGTTGTTTAGATGCTATATGTACTAGACGCAGTACAATACTTGTCAATTCAAGTGTAAAAGTCTACAAGTGTACAACTCAAAATTATATTATTATTTTTAGTACAATATTATTTTTTTATTTATATTTGGCTCTAAAATTATGTAAACAAAGAAACTTCTTATTGTCTTACTGAAGTGACGTGTGGAATAATTTACTCTTATGTATAGCCAAATAATTAAAAAAAGTCGGCACTCATTACTGTAAAGTCTTTGAGATATTGGCTAAACAAAACAATTATTTTTACACTACGTCATAACAATTGCGGTTTTAGTAAATGGAGAAAATTGTAAATTAATAGAAAACTTCACATATTGTTATACGTTGTACAGTTGTTAAGTCGAAAGTTTACATTAAAGTAGTCAACACTGATTAGTTAGATCTCGGTAACTACAGACACTTTTATGTACATTTATAGCAATGTCAATTTTAGTGACTATTGGTTACAATGTTCTGTAATATCCTACAACAAGGAGCCGTGAACTAGCGAAATGCACAAAACTATATTTAATTCAAAAATGTTATTCTTGTTTAGAAAAATATAGACTACAAATTATGGTACTGTACTCGATGCATTGTTGTTTGAAATATAGAATACAAATATGGGACAAGCAATAAGTTAAAAGCTTCTGGAAATAAATCTTACAGAACGCGTACGAAATTAAAAATGTTGAATTCAACAAGAGCTAAGTGAACATATCAAATAATAAAAAAATTAAATGTTGAATTACATTCTTATTTACGTGACTGATTACGTTATTGAAAGGCCTTTAACGTTATCCATGTTTAATTGAATAAAACTGAATGAATGTAACCACGTTTAACGAGACTAAAATACTTGCACAAAGTAATTTTTGCTTCAACGACCTATTCCGTCTGATTTGAGAATTACTGTAATCGTGTGCAATTATGCTGCAGATTTGAATTGTGCATTCAGACTTATAACGATTACAGTTTTTATTAAAATTATGTGATTAAAAAGATTTACAACCACACGTACTTTAAACAAGTTTTAACTGCAAATGACATTTATTTAGCAACCGCATAGAAGATTAAATTTCAAAAATGAACCAAACATTACGTTCAAACACTGCTTTGTGCTGGTTAAAAGTAATTAATCATGAAAATTTAACAACAATTTCGTACAAGTAAGATAACATTTTTACATAATTATTCCTTACCTTGTCTAAAACAACTCTCCTTTCAGTCATATGCTACTGCGTTGCTATTATCAGATCACTTTCTATTATTCCAGGGATAATTAATTATTCATTTGGTGTGTTATTCGGTCCTTCCCGAATCCGTTATACTTTTTTTGGAGCGTTAAAATACTTAGTAGCCTGTAAGTTGCCTTTGACAATGGATAAAATAAATTTTTTCCCCGCGCTTTTTATCATAACACTCAGTTACTCTTGTAATCACGTCTCTCTCCCCATTAAGTGTCGTAGCACCAGTCTTTCGCACAGCAGCCATACGCACAGTAGAAACAAGTACAGTATGAGCATGTTATAAAATCAACCACGTCAACACAACAATAGTAAGTCTGTTAAAGCTTTCACTTTGAACAATTAGCTTATAGGCTGGTCACTGAACAGTACTATCATAATACTTATAAATAGTTGATTTAAAAACCTGAATATTTATTATAGTTAGTTTAATGATTTATTGTTGACCAATTGGAGTAAATAACAAAGTTTTATGCATACCAATTCTATGTTGTCCTCTAGTGTTATAATGGATGACAATATAAAAAAAATCTGTTTGTGCTACTGACATAGGTACAGTGTGCTGGGCCATAGGCCGTCTCGTGACTTGCCTACGGTATTCTTCTGGTTATCTTCTGCAAGTCTATCAGACTATCAGACTGTGCCTAGTACCACTTAAAACTTTATCCTGATCACTTTTGGGACTGGACTACACCTAGTCGTATCTACCACTGTTCCTTCCAGAATTGTATGCATGCTACAAAGTTCTCCAGACTATTACAAGTTTGGGATATGTTAATCTTTCTGCAACCTGGCCAGTTGGAGCTTCCTATATCACCAATCTTCAGTCAACTGTTGCTGTGAGAAATTAATCAACGACACTGGGACATTTTGGGACTGTGTACGATTTCTAACGTCCAAACAAACATCATGACTCCGGCTATCATGAATTTTTTGTATGCAGTTGCAATTTCGTATAGACAAGATCGATTTCGTTGATAGTACGTGTTTTTCATGGTATTCAACATTTGTGAACATTTTTACATTGGTATTATGAGTAACAAAGATAACAACGAGTAGATAAATGTTTAAATATAAGTGAGTACAATCATAAAAAGTGTTAACATGTGACATTCCACATTTAGACAGACTTCAAATATTGCGTACAATCTCAGCGAGGCCTGTTACGCGACACGTGGTGTGACGTAATCCTACTTGGTAATTATCTAGGAAAGTCATGTATTTGGAGTTGTATTAGAATTAGCGTTAACACCCAACTAATAATCGATTCTGCGCTACCTACCACTAAATTAGGTTACGCTACATACCACAACATTTGTAGCGCCTCCCGCCACTACTGGTACTGCTTTGCTGATATGACAACATATCCAGTCATTTCACAAAAACCAGGAAACCTTCATTGTATCTACGTATATTCGAGAGTGTAAGAATTGATTAATAAAAATTTAAAAAACCCGTTTTTATAGAATTAGGCATTCAACTTTACAGAAGTAAATATGTGATTGTTGTGTTTAAAATATGTTTTCGCAGTATTGATTTTGATGAAATCCTCCTCATGGCTTAAAACATTTTAGTTGCTGGGAAAATAGGTATTGTTGATATATTTTATTATATCGTTTGAAAATTTTTATAGGACCAAATTTTAATTATAGATCAAATTCAAATTTGAACTATAATGGACCATATTGATGGTTTGCGTATTATAGAATTGTAAGTCCAAATTATTTTTATCAATATCTCCAAGAAACTTCTTTGTTTTTTTCTGTTAATTATTTTAAGACGTAAGCAATGAACTAAAAGTTCTCATTGAATCACAACTTTATGCCATTAACGGCAGTCTTGATAAAATATACTAGCACATTTCATTATAATTTCAACATTACAGCTATATTGTTACAAATTTTTAAATAATATTTGTGGTATCTCAAAAGTTTTGGTCTCTAGTAATGTGGACATGTAGTACTAAGGGAATGTGATAATGTGGTAGTGTTTAAAGACTACTTGTTTCTATTCAGAAGTTATGATAAATATGTGTTTAATATATACAATGAGAATATTTTTGCCACAATTTGGAGTTCTTTGTACTTATAAGCTACACTTTTTACTTCTAAACAAGAATAATATTGATAGTACATCATTGGGGCGGACAATGTTGTTTTATACATTTAATCATTTTATCTTATTCATTACAAATACCCAAATCCATTCACCGAAACTACTGTAACGATGATTAAGACAAAATATATTATAAATTAGTCTTCTAAGTTTGAAAAATAGATTAAACAGTAGGTCAAAAGAATTATTTTTTTGACAATGACAATTCATATGGTTAGAAATTAAATCCTTCTCAACATTTAATGAAAATCCTTTTCTCTTTTTAACCGTGGACGTGCCTCAGAAACTTTGCCCAAACAAAACTTGGCAACAAAAGCGAAGTAATAAGCATTTAAGAGAGACATGAACAACAAAAGAAAACTTTTGCTAAGTATAATTGAATATCTTTACAGTGGAGCATTGGGGTTTTTGTATTTACTCTGTACAATGGGTTTTATTCTCTAAAATATGCTAAAGATTATAGCTAAAACAGTTCAAACTATCTTTTGAACAATAATAAACCATAATAATGTATGTCTATTATAAGCTGTAGTCATAACTTGGAGCATGATTCTTATTCCAAACAAAATAAAACATAATGCTAAGTGTTTTTATTGTTTTAACAGTTAGCCATAGTAAAATCCTTATTGCTTATATCAAAATTATACTTCATATAGACTTTAATTTTGTTTTAGACTTGACAATTACGTATGTTCTTAATTTCATAAAACCTTCTAACATATTTAATTAAATTCACTTTTATCGAGATAGATCTCAGTTATGGCCAAAGCGTATTTTTCATGAATGGAATTTATTTCTTGCAATAAAAGAGGTATGCAATTACGTTTTAGTTTACGATACGGTATTTTTTTTTTTTTTTTTTTTTTTTTTTTTTTACAAAACGAGGTTAGGTATGAATTATTTGTAGTAATTTACTATAGGCCTATAGTGAACTTGGATGAATGTGATGTATAGATCAACGTATTGGTAAATTATATCTCAGTTTATAATATTAAACTATGATTTAAATATATTTTATTTCTTTTGTAGTCTAGAAAAATGTTTACATACCGATTGATTGGCAATATTTCATGTTATCATACAACATACTACGCTACCTATTCAGCATTAAAAAATTGAGAATTTAAGTGCAATAAAAAACTTATGCACGCTACCGTCAATTAATTATAAGAAACTTAATTAATTGATTGTCATCAAAAGATAGATAAAAAATGAACGACTATAATTGTGTCTTATTATAAAATATGAATAAAACGCAAAGTTCAAAAGTTAAATACATAACTGCATTACATTTTTTTAACCCTAGAACACTACCGTGTTTTGATATACCTTTGTTACTACCGATACGTAAATTTTACGTAGCATGTTTATTTTTGTTTTTTAGGTTATGTAAAGGTTTATTTTCATGCCTGTGTAGTGTGTTTGTGTATTTTCTTACCTATGTGCTTACTTAAGGTGATGATGCGTGTGTTTAAGCGTGTGTGCGGGTGTGTAATGCGTGCATGTGTGATACATGGTGTTTTCCTAACCTAATCTTCATATCTACAATGCCAAACTCATTCTTTCCAAAAAGCCTAAAAATTGTCTACTATCTCCAAGACTTTTATTTACCAAAAAACTTATTTTACTATACACACTTATACGTAAAATATACGTATTTTTTTATCAAGCAATACTACCGCTACGTAAAATTGACGCACGGCCTAAATAAAAATCAATATTGTGATAAGAAAAAGAACTACACACACCCTTACACTTCGGAGGACGAACGACCATTGATCAGTAGAAGCACTGCCCAAAGCTTAAATCGGAAGGTTAGGGGGGGGGAGTGGAGGTGTGACTATAAACATGACGCACATACGTAAACTTTACGCACGGTAGTGTTGTAGGGTTAAGTAGACTATTTTCAAGTAATATAGAACTAAAATTGAAGATGAAGCAATTGTAATGAAATAAATTAGCGTATTATTTGTATTCCCAACTTAAGTAAATTAGGTAGTTCACAAGCGGGGACATGTTCTTGAATTCCAATCGACAAAATCAATTCTCCGATTTGCAAAGTTAAACCACTGGGACGTAGAGGATTTCCTTTGAATTTGTAATAAGATTTTTAATAAAGTTTAGTTCAAAGAATATTTTAGGCTAATAGTTATTTCAAGAAAGTTCCAACTTAAAACAATTAACAATTTTACTTTTACTGGCGATGTGAATCACTGAAGTATTGGTCTGTTTACATTTGATGTACTAAAATCTTATCTTGGATACTGGGTAATGCTACCCCGTACTAGCTAGCCACGGTTAAGTACTTTCTAGTATGGTTCAAACTGAATGAGAACGCCGCGCGGACGGTTACTCAGACTATGTGAAAAAAAAACAGTAGTCAAAAATTGTCGACTCAGTTTTTATAAATAGTTGAATGAAAATACTCAACGCAAGGTTCTCGCTATGTATCCTGACTTTGAGTAACTGTACATTACTAATGTCTATGGTGGTGGAAAGGAAGGCCAGAGTATGTGGATCTGTACTCTCAGCCGTTTATTTTGGTGCGAAAGCCGTACAGGCAAAGTGCAAAAACTTTCAGCCGTCTATCTAAGCGGAAAAGAGGGCTAGAAATATGTACTCAGCGATCTATATAGTCACGAATATTAGGGCGGGTAAAGTGTAACTACGGTCAGCCTACTATCTAGCAGGGGTAGGATATGAAGTGAGAAATTACTCTCAGCGCTTCTTATAGCCAAGAAGAAAAGCGGGACAAAGCTCAAATATGTGTATAGCCGTCTATCTGTACAGGAAGGATGCGCCAGAAAATTTGCAAATATGTAGGGCCTATACTGCTAGTTAGGTATGATAAGCCGGGAAAGTACAACTATGTGCTCAGCTGTCTACCTGTGTGGAAAGGATCGGCCTGGCAAAGTACAACTATGTGCTCAGCCGTCTACCTGTGTGGGAAGGATGAGCCGGGGAAAGTACAACTATGTGCTCAGCCGTCTACCTGTGTGGGAAGGATGAGCCGGGCAATGTACAACTATGTCCTCAGCCGTCTACCTGTGTGGGAAGGATGAGCCGGGCAAAGTACAACTATGTGCTCAGCCGTCTACCTGTGTGGGAAGGATGAGCCGGGCAAAGTTCAACCATGTGCTCAGCCGTCTACCTGCGTGGGAAGGATGAGCCGGGCAAAGTACAACTATGTGCTCAGCCGTCTACCTGTGTGGGAAGGATGAGCCGGGCAATGTAAAACTATGTCCTCAGCCGTCTACCTGTGTGGGAAGGATGAGCCGGGCAAAGTACAACTATGTGCTCAGCCGTCTATGTGCGTGGGAAGGATGACCGTATTGGCGTGGTCAAGTATTTATTATTTCCTATGCATGTTAGGATGTATACTAACGAGAGACGGGCGAGAATATTAATTCTTCTTGAACCTCCGAGAAGCTTTTAAAAGCTAACAGGTTTAAAATATTAAGCTTTACATTGATTTTCAGTAAAAATACAGTTACGTAAATTGTAACAAGATCAATCTTCCGCTCTGTATTGCCATCTACAAACAACTCTAGTAACTCTTAAAACTACAAATTTATGTTTTAACATTAACTCCGATGTTCCGTGAGTTTCCTTTGTAACGGAACCCGAGCTTTTGAGAGCGTAATATTTAGTGCTCATTAAGTTTTGTAAGAAGTCAGCAAGGCCACTCTTAGATAAGAAAGGGAAGTCATTTTAATTAAATTCCCAGACGTATAACTAAAGTATCTTGTTAAACTTGAAATATAAATCCAGTGTCATGTATTTTAAAGGATTAATTTCCAGTTTATGAGTTTTTAAATTTATGGTCTTATTAGACTAATATTTTTTTCATAATATAAAATATAGAATACGTGGCAAGATAGTTTTAAGCTGTAATTCAGAAACAAAATAATATGCATATTAAGATGGTCCAAAAGTAAGTTGGAATTATAAACCTTTCCTTCTTACAGTATCAGCAAATCGATTAGCTTAAAATCAATTATATAAATTTTGAATAAATTGTAGTCATCTCTTAACCATTTCATTATGTAATATTGTTAACATACTGCATGTGTAAGTTCAATTCAATAGATGTTATTAAAAAAGAACACTTAACACCATGTTTCAAACTTTAACATTTATGTTGTTTATATGTTACTTTTGTCTTTGACTAATAAGAATGTTTTTTCATTATGGTACCTAAATAAAACCGTGGTTCTACATCACTTTTAGATACTGAAACTTATTTCGCTATAACTCTTGAAACATAAACATTTGCAAAACTGATAATGTTTTGAGGAAGATGTACATGGCGTGACGTGCACCATAATTGAACTCTGCTGCTCACATAGAAATAAAGCGTCATAATTTTACGTATTTAGTTAATTTAGTTTTCGAGATATCGTGCGGGCAGACAGTCGATAGACAGGCAGAAATTACATTTTTCCAGTCTCACGAATGATAGGCTGTCGCTACAGCTCAGCTAGTAACGGTTCATGTTTGTATGACAGAGTAGCCTATGTATTCATTTTAAATTTGTCAACAACCACCCATTTTGGGATTTATATGAAATTTATTGAAAATGGTATGTAGTTACCATGAGATCTGTTAGGTTAAAGACCACTGCAGACATACAAAATTATACCCACTGTATGTATTGATATAGAAAATATTTAAAATACTGGAAATCATTCAAAATTGTTCGAGGTTCAAAATATTGACCAAAGTGATTATTTTGTTACCAAAAGTTATACTATGAACTGGTCGGTTTTTTTAAGTTCTTTCTCCGATAAAAACTTACCAAAGACTCAATGAAAATTTGAAACTTATGTTTTATAAATACAATGCAATAACGCGACTTGGTCTAAGAGGCGACGACCTGTATGTCGTTAACTTTGACATAGTCAGACAGAATAGTCTTTAAGGCTGTTCCCTTGGATATATATTATTGATGTTGGATATATAATATCCTTTAGTGTTGGATTTTTTTTATATGAAAGCACAGAATTGTACGCCATTCAGCACGGAACTGCCGTCTTACAGTATCGAATGTTTCATGAGTTTGAGCCTAAATTCTCGGCAGATTGCGGAAATCATGACTGGAAATTTGAATCAATGGGCGGAATAACACAATCATTACAGCTACAGAGGTTGTGTGGTGTCAGGTAAAAGTCAGTCACCCGTCCAACATGTTGGGGTCTTGTGAAATGAATACGGGGCAGCATTGTGGAAACCAGTTTATTCATTCATTTCTTATTTTTGTCCTTAGTTACCTTAGTATGTCTATAAGAACAGTATTTAGGTAAAATTTTAGTTACACAAAAAATCCAGAGAGACATTAATCCACATGCAAGGATAGTAAAAATGTAATGGCATTTGTTGCGTATAATAATTAAAGGCAATCGACTACTTCCACATTTATAGTTCGCTTTAATTAAGGAAATTTACGATTAAAATTTTCACTAACGAGCACTACATAGTGCTCTACGTAAAAACCTAATCTTATTTCATTTCAATTTCTCAATGGGTAACGAAATACAGTTATAATTAAATAGAATCGAACTTATAAAATACCCATATACAAATGGTGTAAAAAATTCCAGTCGCCAAAATTATTATAAAACAAAAATATTTGAAAGGTCTTGAGTTTAAAGTAGCAGAATGGCAGACTAAACTTTGATACCTGTTGACAATGTTGACAGCAGACAATGTTGACAGTCGACAGCTGACAGCTGACAAGGGTGACGCTACGCTGGTTCATTCACATATACATCACTTAACTGAGATTTGGCATTTCGCCTCCCTTGGAGATCTTTTAACCTCGTAAATAACGTAAAGAACAGTTAATGGAAGATTGAATATTTCATTTTAAGTACCGCATTTGCAAAGAAAATGAAGTCAGGAGTAAACTTGTTCTATCTTTTGGTCTTTAATTTTGGTTATTTATAGCTCTAGAACCTAGGATCTTCTGATTTGTTTGTTTAAAAATAAGAAAAGAACAATGACTGATTACAGTATTTTAAATTAATTCATCACTAATTTGATAATAATCAGTCTAATTACTGAAACCTGTAATACTAATCGAATGATCGTTTTTTACATGACCTTAAACAAAAGAAAAGGAGACAGGAATAATATTTGGTGAGAAAATGAGAGTTAAGAGACAACCTTATATTCACAATATGAAAGCATTAATAAATTATAAACATATATCTGAGAAGATGTACGGTTACACACCACGACCGCAGGAGTTTAAACCAGAAATGAAGGCTAGAAACCTTGTATGATTATAATTAATGTAGTCTTCCAGTTCAGACTGTAATATTCTCCACGAGAGTTCACAGTTCGGCCAGGAAGGGGTGATGGTTGGACAGGAGCAGCTGTGGGAAAGAAGAGACACACAAGTAATAATCGTATTAAAATTCATATAGTTCAGTAAATTTGTAAACATTACTATATTTATTGTAATGGTTACATTATAAAATGTATCAGAGCCAGAAACACAATCCTGAAAATATAACAAGAGAGTAAATCGAATGGGTTTCTTATCAAGGAATTCACAAAATCCAATGGTGTTTTTCTTGAAGCGAGAAAGAAAATGTAAATGTGTTTTATGGACTGTTCCCTAAGTGCTGCAATAAACTTAACTTTGTACAAATGGCCGCTCTGAACAGAATATCAATGAGTTCACTTATTAAACCTTTGAATTATTGGACCTACCTGTTGATGTGTTGCATGTCATTGAGTTATACACTCTGAATATATTAAACAATAGTAGTGACTAAATGGAGGAAGGAATACTCACACGAATGTTTTAATGTTTTATAAATTACGTATTACGATTACATATGGTTAATATTCACTCTTTTCGTTTCCTTTACTGGTCTCAAACAGTTCTATACTGTGTTATACCTGTCAGCTTCAGATATCCAAGTCTTCTACATTCTACTATGTACGCGTGGAGTCTTAAAAATTGTAATTTGGTGTTGTTCAGTATAAATGAGCAAAATTAAAACATTAAGTATAAACGAGAATTATTCCATAGACACACAAAACACTGGAGAACTAGAAAATCAGTCATAACGGAATAGAGTTATGAAACTACAAATGTACTATTGTAACTAAATTAGATAATAATTACTTGCAAAATGTCTGAGCTATTATCCAAAGATATCAAGAAACGCTAGAAATCTGTGATGAATCGTACATATATATTGTTGAACTGTACTTGATATAAGTCTTTCAAATTGGAATTTATTCCTTTATTAGTTATTGCAAGAACTATTAGAGTATGTCGGCACAAACGTACGTATTTATTAGTAGATAAATTACTGAACCCTTGATGTATTATTAAATGTAGCATGTTATGATAATGCTTGTGTTTATTAAGTAAGTTATGTTATACATCTCTTAATATTTTTACGTTTTATAAGGATCAGAAATAGGTACAATTTTTGTAAGGGTTTGTTTAGGATTGTATCAATTGACACTCTGGTGGTAGTTGTCAATTTTATTGCTCTGTTGTGACAAAATGCATCTGTTGATTAAAAGATTGACATACATTGATTGTGGACATATATAGACATTGATTGAATATTGCGAGAGAAAGAGCAGGAATAATTCAAATAGGTATGACAACCAACTGCGGGATCCTGTTACTACCTAGGTGTCGGAGACTGCAAGAACATTTAGATAATTTCACGTAGTGTGAGACTGTGGCACTCAATTTGTAGTTTAGTTCTAACTAAAACTACACATGATGTATCGTACAGACCATAGTGTTATCTAAACAATGTAATTAAAAAGCATGTGACATATTGGGTAATTATTACTATTAATATACCCGAGAAGTATTCTTTTCTCTAACAAGGTTTTATAGAGTTACTATTGTATAAAATAAACAGAAAATTTGATTTCAAAATACTTATTGATACGAAGCATAATTTCTCTTGTCACAAGTATATTAAAACACAAACTATAATTGTTGTCTCTTTTGTATCAAGAGTTAAATCAAACCATATACATGATATAATAAAACGTAACTTATGGTCATAAAAATGTCGTTAAATCAGATTTGTTAATTTTAAAACAATTTAATATTTAAAGAAAATATTAAATTTTTTAAAACTTTTTGTATATTTTTATTGTATTATGTACATTTTAAATCCAACTATACCTACCTGATGATGAATTCAATGAATTCTAAATGTACATTGTACAGTAAAAATATATAAAAAGTGTTAATATGTTATACAAAAACTTTTAGAGGCTACAGTTCTAATATAAAATTGTTTAAATACGTCTCTTACTATTATGTAACTTCAGTCCTCATTTCGAAAAAACCTGTTCTTAACACTGACTGTGGAGAGTATTTTGAATATCTGCTTGGTTTGATTGAAAAATACGCACACATACTATAATTACTAGACTAGTGGATCAAGTATAATCATCATGCACATCGAATGTCGAAAAATATTTCTTCATAATAAATAAGTTAAATTGTTCCCTACTTGTACTATTTTAGAGTAAGAGTAATTAGATACCCCTTTTAATGACTTCTCATTATTGTACTGAGTATCCTAGAGGAGCAATACAGTATATTATTCCTTCACAAATTAAGTGATTTATTAAAATAATATTGTTTTAGACCTTATTTTGACCTTTACTGACACAAAAACTAGCGTTTTAAATAGATTTCTTGTATTAATTGATGTCCTTAAGATATGTTACCAAATTAGTTTTGTCAAGAGACGAACTAAATACTTGTATTTCTACTGATTCAACTACTATATTATCTATGTCATAGATATTGATCACAGAATAATAAAAAAAAGAATGGAACATTTCTAGCGCAATCCGATGGACAGACCTAGAATCTAGTTGCTAACTTTAGAGAAACGTCTGATAATAACTGTTGACAACGAAACGTAAAATATATTAACAAGACTTAAACTTCTAATAATATACTAGAATTTCAAAAATATCCACCAAGAGATTTTAGTTACGTTATTAATTCATGTGCAATCTACTCTCACAGCAATGTAGGGTGATTAAAGCATAAATTGAGATATAAATTAAAGATTTAAAAACTTGCCGAGCTTGAGATAGGGTCTCATTAAGTTCACTTGATTTATACTTGAGGGTGGAACTGGGAGGGAGATGTGAGTTGGAGGGGTCTTGGGGCTGTAAGAAGGTAAATGCCACCTGCACGTGAATAAATACCGTAAAATGTAAATTACTTCAACTCTCTTAATTTTAGTCCACCGCGGGAAAGTTTTCAAACTAAGTTTGTGGAGTTTTAATTTATTTCTACTCACATTTATCATACACATTATAAACAGATTGATGTTTCAAAGTAAATGAATTTGAAAACTAGTATTATGTCTTCATTATATTGTGATCAAAGTGCTTTAGAGTTTTGTATGATATAATTATTATAAATTATAAAAAATTGGTTTAGTTCGTTTCATTTTAATTTATTACAACAATCAATAGATTGAACGTTTTACTTTTCCGAATTACCCTTTCTAACGTTGTAAATTCAGATGATAAAATGTACAAGTTAACTTTGTCAAACTATTTTAACAAATAAATGCTATGCTTGAAGCAATGAAGCACAGGTAGTATTTATCTTAATATCCATTTTTTGCAATAAAATATTTTATAATTAATAAGGATTGGTGTGAAAACTTTACAAAAATAAGCTTTGTCTTAATTCTTCTTCTGATATGTAAAGAAAATTATAAAACGCATGATTGTAATCAACGACACAAAGACGGTAAAAATCAGAGCTTTGTAAATAACAACAGTTTATCTCAAAGTAATGTGTCTGCGATGTGATTATATGAATCCATAGTGAAAAAGATTACGATTATACATGACATAAAACATTTATGATCACTACCACGAGCACTTAACACTCATGGCAGAACGATTTACTATCTTAATGTAAAAAGAAATCGATGTACAACACCGAACTATAACTTCAAGAACTCAAAGTAATCTCTTCACGTTTAGTAAAAAAATCCAGAACCAAAAGTATGTAGATTGTCTCCATAGTGATTAAAATAGGACAAAGTGCAGACTTGTGGAACTTCCATCCTTTGAGACTAGGCTAGGTGAATACATCGCTTTTGCTTTGGAAATCGCATTATGGATGAACGCAGATCTCTATGTTGAATGGGAGAAGAATTATGACGATCAGTTTGTAGCTAATCAGCCCGATGGTTGTAATTTGTATTAATCACAGATAAAACAGTGAAAACTGGAAGGGGAGAAGGAATGTTAATCTGGAGGTAGAAGGAACTGCTATATTGTGGTCACTTGAAAAAAGTTTATTTTAAACTGAACAAGGGCAGTTGTCGTTCCTCGGATGAGGATCAGACTTGCCATAACATGTGACTATCTGCTCTTTCTAATATAGGTAACTACGTTTAAACTGAGTATAAAATATTTTATTGCTTGATTATCACAGGAAACGGGAGGTGATTCATAATACTGAGCTGAAAGGACTCGCGAAGCTATCACATAGTTCCCTTTTATTAGCTAGCCCTGTGTATGCAAGGGAAATAGCAATCTTGAGACTTTGTTTCTACCCAAAAATTAACTGATCTCATTTCCTGCCATTCAACAAGAATATTCATTGTCTGGATATGGAGAAAAATACATTTATAACGAAGGAAAATCATTTATGATTAATGGGCAACAAACAAGCAATTTATGCGCATGATGGTGAATTAACATATTATTGAATTGCTCACACATACAGACATTTAGACATACTTTTAAAAAGAATATGCTGTCATTTCATTTACATTACTTGCGTGAAGGAAATAAAAATAAAAAGGATATTTGCATTGCAATTAGACGTTTGAGCACTTCATCTTTGTTATATTGATGTGAGGGTCGGTGAATTGAAAAAAGTCAGGGATTAGTGCCAAAAATGCAAAAACGTTGGAAAAAAGGTAGGAGTAATTGTTATCATCTTTAATAAAAGAAGCATCCCTTTCATTGTGCTGGAAATATAGAAACTGCTTCAAACTATTTAGGTATTAATCAAATTAGCAAACCTACCTCTATTCAAAATCATGTTAAGCTAGGTATGAAAAATGCCACCTAGCCAATGTAGACATAATAGATCTCTTCTTTATAATCTTGAAAAAGCTCTCAAATATACTACACATCTTAAATAATTATTTTGCCTGCATCTAAGAAGATAAACACGTTACTGTAATATTCTATGGATTATGAAGGGGAGAAACTATTTAATGGATAAATGAAGGTATTCAGTCACGTTCTAAAGCATGATTCAAACATCTCTACGTTGAGAAATCAATGCAAAGGATTTGAATAAGTTGTATACTTTACTAGATATTTATGAACTTGGGATTTATAAGTTATTATAATACCTTTACATTACAGACAAAGTCTTCTTTAGTTTAAAATGTAAGCTTCTTATGAATCTACATGAATGTTTCACAAATATTTGTAACAATCTTTAATAAAAAATCGTGAAAGTTTCATTTTTATACTGTAGTTTATTATTACATAGTGATACAAGTGTAAAAGGGAACAGGATTTTTCCGGACATTTGCCATCGTTCAGTGAAACAAGAAAACAGTAACACTACGTTTCGAGATCTGCAATCTGATCTCTTCTTCAGGTAAAGAACTAACCTAATACATAATTACAAACTAGGTTAAAATAAACAAATCTTACTAAAGCGTTGTGACTATTTTGTATTAAGTGCATGTCTTTAGTGTTAGTGAAGTTGACAACAACATGTAGGTTGTGATTCCTGACTTAGGCGTGCCACAACGCTTTAGTAAGATTTGTTTATTTTAACCTAGTTTGTAATTATGTATTAGGTTAGTTCTTTACCTGAAGAAGAGATCAGATTGCAGATCTCGAAACGTAGTGTTACTGTTTTCTTGTTTCACTGAACGATGGCAAATGTCCGGAAAAATCCTGTTTCCTTCACAATCCTTCCATCGTCAAAAATAACCTTTAAACAAAGAAGTGTAAAAGGCTACATACTGAAGTATAAACAAACCAATAATTTGTGAATTGTTGAACTCATTTAACACTTCGTTAAAGTTTTATGATTTAACGCTATTAATAAAGTTTAAATTAAAAAACAAGGGATTGCAAACCCTAAAACCATTTCCTCAACGCTCGTATTCTAAATTTGTGGTTACTGGTTCTTTGATACGGTCTCTTCTCTGAGTCAGCCCGTACAGCCTAGGGAAAGTTTTCATTTATATGTAGATCCTTTGTTGGAGAAGACTCAAGTATATTTACCTGTAGCATCCAGGAGACACAACTTCTACAATGTTTATTATACTCAGCACGCCCTTTCTTTTTAACGATATAGGAACAATTGTACTGTCTGATATCATTAAACACATTTCCCATTTAATCGTATAATGGTTTAAAATAAACTTGTAAACTAAAAAAGATAACCGGTATTTTAAATTTTAATTAAACTCATTCTATTATATTAGAAAGTCTACTACGGTATTGAGGAAAGAACAATTATTGTAGAGTTATAATTATGAATTACGTAGTATTAGTAACTGGCATTCTATTCCTTAATAAAATAGTTTAGAGGTTCGGAATATTTAGCCGCTATTGTTATTTTTATGTAATTATAACTCGGATAACAGCAAAGGAAATTTTTATTGCTGAATTTGAATTCCCTTTAAGATTCTTAAAATAGCATTGTTTCATATAGTCATTTCGGATCATTTTTACATTCTCTATGAACTATTATTATATATTTCGTCTCTTAGTTTTTAAGACAGCATTAATCTTTGAGTATAAGACATTATAAATGAATAAACAGTTTTCATCATGACTACAGGATTGTTATCATTTATTGGGCCCTCCATTCCTAGAAATCCTAAGGGTCTGTTTATTGCAAAATATGAAAATATATCTGAGCCCATATTAATTTACTTTTGGCTTATATTAGATAAATTATGCTTTAAAATTATTCAGGAACGCTAGGATGAGGAATTTTATTGGAATCTGTATTAATATCCTGCTGAGCATTGGCTCTTTGTCAAGAATGATGGCTTCAGACGACCGCTAAGACAGCCCAACAGATACATAATTTAGTCGATAATATGATGAATTAGGTTTTCAGTTTAAATATTACTTTTGAAAAGTAATTGTTTAACACGTCATTCTTAGAAATGTTTTGTCCATTAGTATGACCGAGACTATTTTATGGAAATTTGGCAAAATTATTTAAGAATACACGGTTTGAACGAAAAGATATACGGTATTTCGTAAAACTTAGACAAAACCGCTATAAAGATTTGCAATGGATTTGAACAATTTATAAGCAATTGTATGCTTCAAACATTAGATAAAAATGATATTACAAAATTACCACAAACAATTTATATTTTAAAATTTTTTGAAAATTAAAACTAATTACAAAATTAAACTAGTTATTAATTGTTTTTGCCTTACCACTAATTTATTTTAAAGAGTATCGTGTAAGTTATTTTTCTTATGAACCATTTACAATGTGAAATGGTTTTATACCGATTCTATCGAGGACAGAAGAATTGGCGTAAGGTAATAAAATTATGAAATAGAACTAATGTACTAATAAAACCAATAAGGTTTCAAACAAAATTGTTAAACAAACAGTCTTATAAAATTTTAAAGGAAAAAAAAACTGGGCAATAATAAATTTTAGTTAAATGGTAAAAAGATTTAAAACCCTCTTCTTATTTAATCAAAATCCTTTTCTTTTCATAACCGAGGGCGTACTGGAGAGACTTTCCCCAAACAAAGCTTGACAAGAAAAGCGAAATAATAAGCATTTAGTAGAGACAAGAACAACAAAGGAAAACTTTCGCTGAGTTTAAACGAATATCCTTATAGCGGAGTATTGTATAGCGTGCGAGTCTTTGTATTACTTTATATAACAATGAAATTATCTTAGCTAGATATGTTACAAACTATAGATATTTCCGTTAAAATTCTTTGCAGTATACTAATATTTTATAATATTATAAGCTCATTATATGGCTATTATAGGGGCAACGACAATATTATTTAATACAATATGAGGTTAAATCTTAAAAATTATAAATAACCTTAAATATAAAACTCACAGTTTTACTCACAGTGTAACTTTTCTAATTCAACTATTCAACATACAATTAAATACAAATTGATCAGAACAGTTTTCGGATTAACCTCGGTTAGTTGTAATTATTATTTATTAATTTAGAAAAATTTATATTTTCCTTCACTGTATTTTTTGTTATTTAAAAAACTTGTGATTGTAAACATATAAAATGTCCTGAAACAAATAAAACATTCCGAAATGGCGGCTATTAAACACTTTTAAAAACATTTGTTTGTAACCCAGCAGCTTAAATACATTCACTAAGCACAAAATTTAAGAACTTAAAAATTACATTCAACATAATCTTGCTTAATACAGTCGGTCAGTAACAATATTAATCGTATTGATCATCTATACTTTAATTATAATTTTAATGTTATTCTTACACTGTGTCTTTGTGAATGACATGCGTTTATGTATCATTAAATGCATGGTGGAGTTCCTTGTTTTGTCGTATGGGAACAAAGGGGGCAGAGCCTATAATGTCTTGTTACGTGGATATAATCGATACTACGAGAACATGGTACCCAACGACGAGTGTTTGTAAGCACCGTAGGAGCTAAAGAGAGCTATAAAAATGTCTAAAAACAATCCAGGACATACTAGGAGTCC
The DNA here is from genome assembly GCF_021130785.1 of Homalodisca vitripennis. Classification (NCBI taxonomy): domain Eukaryota; kingdom Metazoa; phylum Arthropoda; class Insecta; order Hemiptera; family Cicadellidae; genus Homalodisca; species Homalodisca vitripennis. The sequence continues at coordinate 114,785,218 of NC_060207.1, forward strand.
ACAACATTAATTACTTTGAACTGATATTGAATACAGTCTGAACCAAAACGTGTATGGTCGTTTTACGTAATATAAGTTATTGTAACCGAAAATGAAATCGATTTGGCAATTCTGGAGTTTATTATGAGCATCAAAAACTATTGTATATACAAATACCACAGATGTCTGATGAGTCAAAGGATTTAAAAAAATTAGGATTAACGTTGTGTGGAACCAATTTTTCTAACATAAGATTCTGAGCTTATTTTAGAAAAAAATTATGAAAATTAATAAGTAGACATTTGTATATCTAAGAAATGAATGGTCAATTCGATTGAACAACATTTTTATCGAGAAAGGCTGTTGAACACTTTAGGACAAAGAAGGAGTTTCCACATCAAACATTTCTGGCAACACCTTATTCGTTTGTATTTAATAATTGCAAAATTAAATTTATAAAATAAAATAATATACTTGTATAAACACAATAATAATAATATACAAAAGTATTGAAAATGTATTCATAATTCTGATAACTGCTGTCTATGTAGGAAATTGTACCTTGCATTACAGGTATTAAATAATTGACTGAGCGTTAGTAACAAATACCACTCGCGGGGCTGGAAAAATTTAATTTCTGTTTGTGTGACCGCATGGTATCTCGAATACGAAAGAGATGTTGTGAAAGTTTAATGTTAAAAATAGATACAAAACCACTTTATAAATATTTGTACAGTTTTAATACCGATTCACGGGACGCAATATTTGTTATGTTTATTAAGTAGCTTTTTTCTTGTAATTCTGTATTGTGATCGTGTACACAACTCTGAAAATGCATGGATTGAACATAAGTATAGACAGTAATAATATAAAAAATAAAATAAGAAATAAATATGAAATATTCTTATAATTCAGAAAAAGATAAAAAAATGCAGTCATTAGTATGTATTGTTATAATACATAAACCAAATAAAAGTTTAACTCCGGTTTTACAGATATAGCACGAATGACAATCGTTATTAAATCAAGCGTTACAACTTTAGTCTCTAAGTATTTATACGTTAGTTTAACTTAGATGTATGCACATATATCAACCATAAATACAAAAGTACTACTTTATTATATGTAAAGTAAGAAGGCTTTTCGATATTTTCCATTACATCGCAGCCAAACCTGGGTAGTATCGGATTCCGATAACAATGGTATTCAGTCTGATATATGCACCTGCAACGTCTACTGTAGCCTCAGTACAGCTTTTCGTGTACTGTTTGTTCTGATATGAAATTATTTCTTAGCCTCTTTTATATTAGTTGCAGTTTTATATAATCAGCATTTTCAAATGGATTACAAACAAAACACTAGTTTGTAGAATTGATTGTAATTTCTAGTCATTACAAATATTTCAAAACTATCTGCGCATATTGACAGAATGATCAATATAAAATAAATATTTTCAATTCATAATATTGATGATTTGCATCAATTATAAATTGAAATTTCACTGTTTAATGCTAAAACACGTTAAGAAAAAAAATATTATAATCAGATTACAAATTTATTTCAATAGTTGTGTTAATAGTGTTAATTTTAATACAACCCTTGGTGGAATGAATCACTGGGAAAGCGTCTTTAAATTGAGAACTATGGAGAGATCTAGCAATTTTGTTTATTTAAATGAAATGAAATGAAATTAAATATGCCTTTATTTAAGAGGCGGAGTTAGGGCTATTTAGACCTCTCTACCACTCAACATTTATTAATATTATTAATTAAGGATAAATATAATTAATACTTATCATAATAAATATTGTTGTTAATCATTTCGTACTTTGCTAGGAAATAGTCTGAAAATATTTTAATAGTAAACTTTAGTTTTATTGGAACAAATAAGAAAATGGGTAGGCTGATAGCCAGATGATAAAGAATTTAGTATTAGGAAGGTTAAGATGTACATTTGAGTGTAAAGAAAGGGACAAGATTAGTTCTTTGAGAACCATTTAGAGGTGGAAGGATATTAATGCGGATTAATTAGGGAGGCTGTTGGAAGTTACTACATTTTTATTGTTAGTTGGGAGAGCGTTGAGAAGTCTATCACTCTGAGTGCTGGAAACTTAACTTCTGTCGGTCTGTCTGTCCGCATGATATCTCGAGAATGCATTTAACTATATACTTAAAATGTTGCATGAATTTTTCTACAGAGGAAAGATCGAAATCAAGAATGATGCATGTCCCTTTATGGGATTTGTCTGACATTAGTGAAGCATATGTATTAGAAAGATTTAATGGGAGCGAATTTGGCTATAAACTTGATGAACTATATAAAACAACAATTATTTTGTAGAACGGTAAGCGATTAACTGTCATAAACGATTGTTTTTACGTGGCTGAGTTAAAAGTGTTAAACGTATTAAAAGTAAAACCAAATGTTTATTAGACACTGGATATCTGCGAATGTTAATATTATTTATTGGTCTACCATGAGAACAAATATTTATCTGTAAACTTTTGACTATGCAAAAAACTTCATTTCTACCTAGGCAAGAACTTGACTGACACCTGCCAAACATATTTTTTAGAGGGTTACTATGAGAACGAATTTGGCTATAGACTTCAAATTATGCATAAAACTTGATTTCTACATTAGCAAGATTGAGATCGGTGATGATGACATCACTCCTTTGGACTGACATAAGTGAAACATATCTCTTCATGAGAACAAATTGGGCTATAAACATGATGCACCCTAAGATGGTAATATTTGATAGAAAGATGAACAATTAATTGTTATCGAAATCTTTTTTTGTTTTGCAGGGAGATATCATGAAAACAAATACAGTTATAAACATAGAATTACGCATCAAACTCCATTTATACATAGGCAAGGTCGAGATAGATGTAAGTGCATGTTACTCTATTATACTTCGGTGACATCAGCGAAGCATAATCTCCTGGTGAGATATCTTAAGAGGAAATTGGGCTATAAACTTGATGGACCATACCACAAAATATAATAGTTGTTTATGTATATATTTAATTAAAATATAAACAATGAATTGTCACCAACACTTGTTTTTACGGGGCTGAGATAAACACCCATTTCCAGTATAAGTTCTGTAACATCCATTAGATTAAATTAGCATGTCAAAGCGTCTTTGATGCCCCACGATATATGTTCAGTCAACATTTCAAGGTTACCAGCTTGCACGATCATTACCAAGCAGTGAATTCAAATTAAAGGGGAGTATTTTATTGGAAATTGATCTGGGAACTTTGCCTTGATATAAAGTGTTCAGGGCTATAAGACTAGGTTTTGTTTTTAAAGACAATGTGAAGATTAAGTCAGTGACTTGTCCCAGACATGTGTCAGTTCATAATATCACAGAAGTTTTACAACAAATTACTGTCAGCTCTGAAGGCTATGTATGGATTATGTACTTCGGTACATTGAAACTATTTATAAAACTTCATTTCGACATAGGCAAGATCGATTTTACAATGACGCATGTCCCTTCATGGAGTGACCCTAAATATATCATTAGCGAAGCCTGGTACGCCTGAAGTGGTCCAGTGCACTTCTACTAATTGTTTCACTAGTACTAATTTACGGTCTTCACTGCCGAATACATGTTTATACAATGAACAATTTTGAGTTAGAGAGACATATTAATATTAACTCCTTTACATATAAGAAATAACATACAAAAAGGTTTTTCATTCAGAGAGGTAACTAAATTTCACGTGTCAAACCGAATGTCCAGGGCGCTCATACCTTCCAATATTGGATACATTCCTCGATATCCTGGGTAGGATTTATTGACACATTCATCACAAAACGTTTTAGAAATCCTAAAGTCCTCCGTTCAGTACATGTAATGGTTTGAAGAATAACGTTTATATCAATAAGAGTATTTTCCTTTCACATCAGTATTCGTTCTTGTTGCTTTAAACTCTTGTAAACTATATTCTTTACTTATCAAGATAAACTAATGCATAAATATCAATTAGTGTAGGCTATTATTCTTTATATAAAGGAACCAAACATAATAACTACAAATATTATGTTGTTAAGTATAAATCTGAGTTGTATTTATCTATATATAAATTCAGAATTTGTATTCAGTATACAAATAATATATATTATATATAATATATAATATAATAATAAATTCAGTATTTTTGCTATAGGATAGGTGTAAAAAGGTGGAATCTCACACTAGGTGAAGCCATGCGAGTTGCAAAATAAAGCCATGTTAGAGCAGTGGTGTCACCAATGAGAAGTGGGAAGGAAATTCGTGATTCATCCACTACCAATAATCTCGCCTGTCTGATTTATTAATTTGATGAAAATCGAATTGATTACAGTATACTAATAGTATGTACACTCCAACAATAATAGTTTATTAGAAAAATTGTGATAATACAAAAGTTTACTGTAGCGTTTTTAAAGCTACATTGATTAATTTTTTAAATTAAAACTTAAATTAAATAAAAATTTTGGGATCGAAATAATTGGGACTTATATTAGATTAGATTGTGAAATTGTCAGGGTAAAATCGAACATGTTAAATCCTTTGGCAAGTTAGCACTGGTAGTTTTAAATTGTTAGGAAGGCAGGTTGACTGCCTTGAATTGATTAGAACTTGTCTTATTGTGAGTATTGTTCTCCTGGTTTGATACAGCTGGACCAATGAGAGAGCTCCACGGATGTCCTGCAAAGGTGATTGGAAAGTGAAGTATTTAAGCGCCCGCTCATAATTTTCGCCCTTCTTTTGGTTATTTTCGTGGTTAATTGCAGTGCGCCGTATTTCTTAAATTTTTTCCGCGAGTGATTTTGAGGTAAGCAACCAAATTTATTGTACGTTTTATTGAAAAGTCATCTTGATCTGATATTTAAATTAATTTTGTTGTCTTTTTTTATAGGAAAAAAATTAAATTCATAGAAACTACAGAGCAATCTGAATAACTTATTCTCGAAGAACAATAGAGCATAATAGAATCATACAAGTTACATTTGGTTCATGCTTGCAAGAGAAGTGAATTAAAATTGAACTTTGTTAATAACTTTAATTGAGATTTGAAAAAGTAGTAATTTATTAATATTTAACTGGAACCTGTTTATTGTGAATTATTAATTGAAAATTAATTGAACTTTATAATTGTTAGAGAGAGAGTTGTAATCTGAATTGCAGAGACTTGAAAGTTTAAGGTTCAAATAGTGTAAAAAGAAGTTGAAATTGTATTTTGTATTTTGAGTGAACTTAGAAGTGAACATTTTTATTTTAATTATTTCCAAGTGGTGTTTCATTTTATTTTAAAACTTTATTATTTTATTTTAGAAGAGAGCTCTGATTTTTAGTTTGATAATTTAATTAATATTTTTATTTCTTGCCAAAGGAATTTTTAAATGTACTAAAAAGGTTTTGTCAATTCTTTGTGGAAAATAGAGTGATAAAAATTCTGAAACGTTGAACTTATTAATTTGCCAGTTAAAAATAAATCCATTGTTTTCATTTAGAACTGTGATTTTTTATTTTAGACAAACCAGATAATACTTAATAGTTAACAATTTTAGTAATACATTGTACTTAATATTCACTAGGATCTTTACTAATTAAAAAATATTTTATATCGTCTATTTTATGTTTTATGTCGTCGTTTTTTTTTTTTGATGTATTATTGATTATTTATATATTAATACTCTGGAATATTAATATCAACAATCCAAGTCGTTATAGTTACTTTATTTTGAACATTTTATGGAGACAAAAACTTATATTCTGTTATTTTTTAAATCCAGTTTTAATGTATTTAAGTTCTTTTCGGTGCTTTATAACTTTGTATGATATATATATATATATATATATATGTATATATATATATATATATATATATATATATAATTTCAATAAAACATTGAATATCAAAGAGTACTAGAGTACTAGCTCTGCCGGAACCCCGGATCTCTCACTTGCCGGAGTGAATGTGCAATCCATATAATCGGATCGCTATCAACTAATATATGATCGGATTTAATCCGTAAAAAGTAAGCGCTCTGTGGTGTAATGGTAGCACATTCACCCGGCAAGTGAGAGATCCAGGAGCGAGTCCCGGTGGGAGCAAGTACTTTTTGTGATTCCATGTTTATTTAACTTAAATTTGGCTATTGCCATTTATAAAAATTTAATTAATGTAAATAAAAGTCGTTTTGACAGGTATTTGGTCTTCCGACCATATGTTTGTTTGGTTATTTAAACGCATATGTGACAGATACTTCCAAAGATAAAATAATTGAATCGTAAAAATGTAAGGGCTCTGTGGTGTAATGGTTACTGTATGTGCTATTTATTCAGAAAATGTAATTAATGTCTATCTACACACTTCTTTGTTTACATTATCTAGCCATACACCTCATATAAAATCAATAAATTATCTATGCAATTTAAATCTTTCCTTCAACAGGTTTGTTATGTTACCCGATATTTTATTTCAACTATCCATTAAAGCTGTAGTTATGAAATTTGTAATTAAAGATTTTATTTTTTAAATTTAATTTGGTACGTAGATATGAAAAACGTTTTATTGCAGAAGACATTATGGCCTGGTTTATAACAATGAAATGTAAAACATACAATACTAGATAAGTCACTTTGACACACAGTCCCATGCGGACCGACTCACACAAGGCAATGGGCAACTTCCAAACTCCTTTGTAACCAAATAAAAAACGTTATTAAAATAAAAAGAATAAAAAATGTTATCGTACTAAAAATCTTTTTCAATTACTTTCTGTCTGATAAAATTTGGTTAATGAAATAAATACAAACTTACTCACACAAGGTGTTTGAGGTTACAAAAGGGTTTTACTAATGTTAAAAATTCATTCTAATGAAAATATAAAACTACGAAGTAAATATAATTATGCCAGTATACTTCTGTAAAATAATTAATAAAAGATTTAAGAATTTAATTAAAACTGTACAATGCTTTTCTTCAGTAATAGTAAAACAAGGCGAATTAAGACTGATGCCAGTTTTGGACATTCGTTCAATGAAATCACCAATAAGGAAGCGTGGTACTGCTTCAGCTTCTGTATTGGCCCTTTTATGGGAATGTGAAGCCTATTTCATGTTTAGTCTGTGTTTACGGACATTTCATTTATCTCAGGTATTTATTAATAATAATTCTTTATTGCAATAACCAATTGCCAACATTTTATTTCAAATGTTATTTCATAACATTTATTAAAAATATATAAACTAATTCCATTTTAATTAACCATAGGAAATTCCACATGCTATTGTGTGAACCTAACAATATATTTCTATGTTTCCATGTTTTGTTAATGAAATTAGGAGAAATAAAGTAAAGATACATTGCTATTTTCATCTCTCCCCGCCCGCGCCCATTGTAAGCTCATCAACAGAGTAAAATGCTTTTGACAGCAGAAAGTATCTTAATCGAGATTTGAATTGTTGTTGTTTATTGATCTCTCTAAAACCTGCAGGGAGCTTTTTAATTCTCTTGACTTCAGACGTATATAGACATTCTATTCCATCCAGTTTTGAAGTTTCCCCTGACTATGGCCTCATACTTGTAGAAGATTCCTGATTCACGCTGAACCAGGTTCTCAGAAGCAAACATGTAAGCATATAGCTCTCTAAGTTAATTATGCATATTGAGTTACCATATTTTCCAAGCAATGTATTCTTGAAACATTCTAGCAGTCCACGGGTTTCATTATGTTCCATTGTAATATTGTGTCTCTGAAATATTTTGCTCTTTTTACATGAAGAAGTAATATTCCAATGTAAATTTGCTATACATAATTTGATGGCACAGCATACATTCGCCCTATTATATTTATTCCACCTCTTTGTCTTATTGTCTATTTGTTACTTTTGAATGTGGAATTACTTGAGATTTCTGACTATAGGTATTGATGATCTTTATAATCTTGATCATTCAAAATAGGCCATGCTGTCAAAGTTGTATATTTGTTAGAGGCGTTTTCTAGAGCCACTGCCTTTTCTCCAGGTTTGAAAAAATTGTTAAATAATCTCTCTTCATATACAGACAAGCGAATAATAATACGAGTACATACCTCATATTTGCATAGCTCATTATCATAATTAGTTTCATTTGTTGTTACATTTGCCACAAAAGCCATGTTAGGCACATCCTAATCTTTGTAAACATATCCAAACAAATTTTTGATACTCAGAATGCAAGAACTCAAAATAACACCACATTTTATGTGCGCGTCATATTAAAAAGATTGCGCTTTTTGTGTGCTACATCATGGTTATCCTCTTGATGCACATCTTAGACAACGATCCCACATCTCTTGTTTGATATTTTCAGTTACCTTAATTGGATGGATATCTCGAGAATGAAATGAGGTATAGAATTTAAAAGTTCAACGTAACCTTAGTAAAGCCTGTTAGGCGTATGTGTTACCTGTAAAGCCTACGTGGCGAAATAATTCAAGAAATACCTTAATTAATGAATGAACAGTATAAGTTTAACAAACACCCTAAAAGGAGTCATGTGATTATCATATCAGTATATGCAAGAAATCTCATGAATTATAAAGGTTGTTTCACGTTCCAGCCAATTTTAATGTGTTGTGAAAAAATATCTGTCCCGCTCGGGTCACCCATATTGCAAAATTCAAATTCAAATTTTTTTTATTGCAGATTTTTAATAGGATTTACCAATAACCTTTTGACCGATTTTCAATCATTTGTTAGGGCTTTGTAGTTACAACGAATGCGAATGTTTTTGGGACACAGTCGTTTATTCATACACAGTGTTCATTTTTAAGAAGAAATATGTCACAAAAGTACAACTTACAAATTGTTACGTACTCTATCTTACAACCTTAGTTATCTCTTTTCCGTTAAGGTAAATACTTATTAAATGTAAAATCTACTGGGTTGTGAAGTCATGCGATCTAAACACGGACGTCAACCACGTTACAGAGTGGCAGTTCCATTTCCGTCAGAGGCCTGACACTGGCAGCATTTCCGGTTAGCTGTCAAACTGTGACGGACGGAGAAGGTTTAATTTAAAAGAAGTAAAAAAGTCAGTCTAAAAGCATTGAATACACTAAAATATTGATTTTTATCATTTCTTTTCTTATACATGAGATGTAAATAAAATTTCATTGTAATCTTTGAATTGGTTTAATCCGTTAATATTAACTTAAAACATATCCTTGAAGGTTAAATGAATGGAATGAAAATGGATACGATAGGTCGATGATGTATTTACAATATTTAATAAAAATGAAAACCTACAAGATTTTATCACAACCTTAAATTCGTTTTACCCTACTATTAAATTTATTTATGAAATTGAACAAAACAATAGTATCCCATTTTTAGACGTATTTAGAAATGAAACAAAATGTGAATTTGATATTTACAGAAAACCAACTCATACAGATAGATTTATCATCAATGAATATAATTATCCACCTGCAAAAAAAGGGCAACATTTAATTCTATGATTTACAGACTTTTAAATATACCATTTTCAACAGAAAACTACAATAAAGAACTAAATTACATAAAAAATATCGCTATGTTTAATGGTTACAATATACAACTGATTGACAATATGGTAAAAAAGCATTGAAAAGAAGAACTAGAAAGCATAAAACAACATTAAGGCTACCTCAAGAATTTATTTGCACAACTTAACAGCACTTTCTCGAACCAAATATGCAAAATTTTTGAAAACAAACATTTCTAGTATTCCAATGTCTTGGAAGTCTTGGTTTTCCCAACGCTTCAGATCCAGTAGAGAATTATGAATGAATTTTCTAAGGTTGCCAAATAAACATCGATTGCATAAAATAATCACCAGAACTACTCATACAGGGGCTATAGGGGATCTGTCATGCGTCCACCAGTATTAGGTCAATATTCGATAATAACTTGTACAATTTTATAACAGGTACCTTATTTTGTACCTGAAGATGAAATCACTGATTTCGAAATGTACATCGTAAGAAAAATAAAAGTTTAAAAAGTGTTAAAGGTTTATTCATATTATGTTATTTATATTATTAAACTTGTTCAAGTTACTCTATAAATCCTTTACATAGTATTACTTGATAGTTTTACCAGTTTCATTCCTTTTTGTGTATCTGACAATGTAAAAACTATACAAAGTAGGAGCAGCCAAGAATAATTTGAGTTTACCGTTGCGTCGGTCCCTAAATAATCCTCGTTTCTATAAAAATACCCTTTCTAATGTTTTCAACTTGTGTGTTGATGTAGAATTGCACTAAAAATTATGGTTAATAGAATATACTCTAGAAACTATTATTATTTGTCTTGTTCCTTATAATGTTGCCAATTCTGTCTAAAAGTTGTGTATTTTTTAATCCTGCAGTATATTTCATGATAAGAAATAACAGTGATATCACTTTACGTCAGACAATTAAATGATCAAAATAACCGATATAATTATTCTTTCAAAATAATGATTTCAGCAATGTTAATTGTTCTATTAGTAGAGGGGATTTGGAGAAGGAAGTTTAAGGTTTACTATTTATTTATTAATGCTGAACCGAATTACAGCATTTTTTAAGGTGAAAAGTATTTTGATGTTTCGGTTTTTCATTGACCATAAATTTGCATTACATGATATAAAAAGTAATACTTAAAAGTCCGTAAAAAACATTTCATTGATTGAATTAATTGGAACATTATTAATCTTGTCAATCTGTTGATTGTGTTTCCAACTCTCAAAGAAGTTATTAACACTCAATTTCCAATAACAAAAGACAGTCTTCGACAATTAAATGCTAACTAAAGTTAACACTCTAAGTTCCATAAAAGCATTAAAACACGTATTATAAATTATAAATGAAGTTATCATTGATAATCAGGGAAAAAGTTAAATAAATAAATAAGGTATTCTAATTTTATTTAGCAATTGGACTTTCTAACCATAAAGTTATCTATTGCACAGTTCCTTTTTTCAGTTTTAGGCAACAGTTTCTCGATTGAAAGAAAACTGAAGAAAAAAATCACAAAACCGTTTTTAGAATTATGATTGAATTTGTCAAACACCTTAAAAACTGTTAAATTGTTTTGGAAACTTCAATGTTTCAGTAAAAACATAAAATAAAAAGCAAGTTATACTGACCTCCATCAAGCTGTTGACGAAGCTAAGTACATGATCTATGGCCGAAATTGTGCCATCTACAGACCAAACAACAATTAATACGGCCACCCATCACATTCTGCAGTGGTCTGTGTTTATTTGTACAGCTTTAACAGGTTTGGCTTAAGGATGAGGTACTTTATTACCACGCTCGTGAGTGTCATATATGTTTTTGGTGAGATATATACTTAATACTACGTTTTATAACCTAACTTTGATTTGCATGTATAAGACACAAATTACACATTATATGCAAGTCGAATTGATAATGATGCATATGTTTCAGTGAGTACAAAATTTAACGGTATATTAATAGGGTAAAATTAAGCAAATTCCTATTAAAACATCAAATTGTAAATGAGAGTAATTGCGCACATCACAATCCACTATGTCACAGGTTGAATACAGTTGCGTAGTCAGGATCTCTTTGATATATCACGCTATATATAGCGTGGAGTTATAAGTGAGTTTGAATTACATATAATATACGTATAATTTAGACTCACGGCTGTGAAGAGCAATCTTCATAGTCCAGTCAACGTATTCTGTAAACAGTCGATAGGAAAACAATATTGTTATTATTATAAATCAAATTTTACTATCATATAGACTACTACCATGTAGATAAGGGTCTGGCCAAACGTCTCCAACTCTATGCAGTTTTTCTCTACAAAAAAACCCTTAATCGTCGCGTTTTCTTTTGGTTTACAGCCAGTATCCTCGTACATATTACTGCACATGCATAATCTTTGCAGATGAGCCAACATGACATGGGATCCTGTAGGCTGTAGGCATACGCAGATGAATCGTGTCCTTTACTGGCTTCATACAGCCCTTCATTGTTTTAGCTGGTTTGATACATTTTTGCTGTTATATTTTTATAACACTCGATTCTACCTATTTTATCAATCGTTCCATGGATCTAAGAAAAATAGGATAGTTTTCCGTTTAAAAACATCCTGGTCATGAATATAAGGTTCCCACAGATATATGACCACATATAAATAGACTAACAGTTATTCACAGGTCGAGGTACAGGGATTGTCACTGCATATTGGGGTCTTCGATGATAAATAGCTTTTATTTTGCATGTTAGTATAACATCTTGTTCAATAATGACAGTAATAGAAAGTAAAATACAGTAATATCAAACTCTTATTTATAGGAGTCTAAATAAATATATCGTAATTAACATAAAAGTTTAAATATAGGAAATATGTTATGTAATTATTTAGTTGAATGAGTATTTATTTTAAAAGAGGAATATTTATTGAGTGAAGTGACAACAATCAGTTGCAAATAACGAGCCATGTATTTGTGTAAAAACAAATCAAGTGACTTGTTTGATTTGTAGCGTATATTATATTAGTAGCAATATTTGATTATGTTCTTGTTCCAAATGTAATCCCCCATATAAAATAGCATGATATGATGTGGATGTCATTGTGTTTACAAACCTCGTGTTACTAATTTATAATCTAGTTTTTTTATTTAAGAGAGTCAAAAGCCGTTAATTTAAATTGTGAGTAGCGTTATAATATCGTATAAATATTATATATATATATATATATATATATATATATATATATATAATATTAAAACATTATATATTTTGTGATAAACTGTGTGGTTTAAGAAGGTACTATTATATTATAAAAATAATATACCATATATTCGAGTATACCGTATATTATTGTATGTTAACTATTGAATAGGAAACATTCAGATTTCACAGTTCACCTGATGCTGTCAGACCCACCTCCACAGTGGAGGATACAGGTTTAGTGTGCTCTTGTTTGCAGTCACGTAATAATACGTAAAATTATTTTCACCATCTGTGTCATAGCAATCTCCTACCAACACATTATGTATTAGAACAGTTTTCATTTATACTAATAATGCCAGATCATAATACATACAAAAATGCTATATGCTACAGCTTACTGTCTAGTTATGACACACATCTGTCCCTGAAGAGTTAACGTGTTGATACTTTGGAAGTTATTTCAGTAGAAAACTACATGAGGCAACTACTGAATACTACATTACATACAAATATATAAAAGTATTTAAAACTGGTTTTTTGGTACGAGTTTACAAGAATTCTCTGGTATGTAATATAGTAAATAAAAATAATCTCTTATATTATAACGAAGTGTTAGGTCTGTGTAAATGATGGTACATAGTTGTTACAAATAATCGAAATACCAATACACACTAGATCAAATACACATAAGAAATTGGTAATCCGATACTTAAGATATTTCAGGAGTATCCAGAAGAAATGTTAGAGGATGGCGTTTGGAGCGTGCAGCTTTAACTCGCAAATATCCAATAGGAGACGTGTATTGAACATTGGAGAGAGAACGTCACTTAGAACAGGGAAACACGGACATTCCATCTTCCACTCGTTGTCTGTTCCAAACGTCATACAAACACGGACAATTGTCGTGTGCTGAGGAATGCAACGTCAACTTTCGTTTAAATGGAGGACGTAAAATCGAACTACTAAGGATGTTTGTCATTAACTTTTCAATGAGCGTGAAAGAATTTCTCCAACAGATTCATTGTTAAAGTCCAGGTTTTTTTGTTAATTTTGTACAAAAGTCTTTTTTACACAAGAAAAAGCAAATTAATATTATAGACAGTAATAACAAAGAAATAAGTGCTATAAAGATAAAGTAACACTGTAAATACTTGTAATAAAAGTACATTGGTTAAACATTCAGCTATTTAGTAAATCTGGAAGTGTCATTACAGGCGTATAAAACTTAAGCCCTTAAGGGCATACGATAGTGAGTTAATTAAAATTACATAGTTTTTGGTAATGTAAAAAAATGAGATTAATAATTTAAAAATGCTTGCGGAATCGTTTATTAGGATGCATTGGTGACCTCTTTAGCTGCAGACTTATACCAGTGTGTTAAATACATATTCATTAGTATTTAATCTTTAACGAATATGTAAGGAAACTAACTCGCCTGACATTCCAACTGAGAAGTTTTGGTAATTAAAAAAATGTGACATTCATTTAATTTCGTGTCATAATTTTATATATGTAAAGGCCACATCGTTGATACTGTCGTTACGTCTACTTGATATGTATATATATATATATATATATATATATATATATATATATATATATATATATACACATACACAAACACACACACACACATATATATATATATATATATATATATATATATACATATATAAAATAATTTACAAAAAAATACCTATGGAACGGTATGACATAATAGAAACCTAACTGTTATAAATTGAACTGCATGAAGTTTGTCCTGAAACCAAGTTCTATAAACTATTTCTGAATGGAATAATTTACAGTTACATTTTAGTATATGTCATAATCATGGTAAAATTAGAACGAAACTAGAGTTTTTTGTGTTAGAATAAGGTCCACTATACCAAAATTCCATAGAAGGATACGGATCTTATGAGACACAAGCAACATCGTTGTAAACATTCAGAAATTGCAAACAATGAGACAACATATTGTAGGATAACGGACTTTGCGAGTCGCATTACGGAAACCAAAGTGCCCTGAACGCATCATTGCCCTAGGAAAATAAGGGCGTATCCTTTTTGTAACCCCAGGATACAACGGTAAATTGAATCTAGATATAATACAAATCTGCAACTGTAGCAGACTAACTAAAGGTAGAGATAGTCAGGGATAGTTGAAAAGCGGTTCCAAATGTTTATGATGGGGGTCTCAAGGTAACGTTCTTACATACATACATACAATACATACTTGAATCAATCAAATCAAATAAACTGGGACCTGTGAATTGGAATTAAATCAAACTTCCTTTACTTTGAATTGATGCACGAAGAATATGAACAAGACGCTGCCTTTAAAGCGAAGTAATTGTTACAGTAAATATACCATGAACATCACTTACATTCTTCGTATGAATATAGGGCTATTTTTATTTTAAAAATTTCTCCGGGCTACGCACGCCCCACTGGTCTTTAGTGATAAGTTCCATCTTAGTCTCTAAAGTTGTGCAATATTGATTGAAAAAAACTTGTAAACATAGTTTTATGCCAGCACAACATGACTTCGAAAATTTAACCACTACCACCATGATTTTAAATTTATGAAACAGCCTGTTAAATTTAATCAGCTGTTATGTGTAAACATTGTTTTATGACTTTTTCAATTATTTAACATTTAGAGTATTAAATAATAGAGTAAGCTTGATTAATAACTATACCTCATATTTGAACCTCAAACCGCTGATGAGCACAGAACAAAAAACTAAAAGTGCTAATACAGTACACTTAGAAAGCCTACGACTTTGAGTGAGAAGTAATATTAAAATAATAAAATGACAGAAACAACATAACATTTTTTTTCTAGGATCACTCTTGGTAAATAACGAACTAAATTACAAAGGCCATAACTAGGCACTTTATGACTGAAGTAAGCTTCTCAGACCGTTGTTTGTTTATACACTGTGAGTTAAAATTATAGATTCACGCTGTATAGTTTTTGATGGGTAATGATGAAGGGGAGGAACTTAACACGCCTTTCTAGGAAATACAAGTAAACGTTTTTGTAACTGTTACAATTTTGTCCATTTCCCCAAAATGGAGGAGGAGAGTGGAAACTAGAGCTTTCTACCTCAAGCTAGTATAAAATGTCAGTTGATTGAAATTAATTTATAAGCATGGATGGACCCTGGTCAACTTTTAATGGACAAAGATAGAAGATAAAACTCAGTACACCTCTGGAACAAGGAAATAGTATGATACTGCGAACATCCATTGGGAAGCAAGACCATGTACTTTAATGATACCGTGTATCATCTTTACATCTTGTATAACAACTGTAATAAAGTAAATACTGAAATGTGTTAATGTTATTTTTGTTAATTTTAGTTTTTAATTTTCAATAAAAATATCTAAATTCTTACAATTAGGAAAACTGAACTGTTTTTAATCCAACCTCATTAAAAAACTATATATATATATAAATTTCCTAACATTAAAAAATGGACATGAGGTGTTTCTTGAGGTGTTTGAGGGTCATTTGAATAACTCATTAAATTGTAAACAGTTTTGGGTTAGTAAAGTTAAAATCAAAAAGCTCATCAGTGTATTTTGTTACATTAACCTAAGTTGCAAACTCTTAGCCATCTTTGAACAGCTGTCATTTTTGACTCGGTTGTCCGTTTGAGGTCGGGTTTGCGGCTCTGTACTCTACTAATATAGACCTTTAATTTGATAAACATATCAACCTATGCTTACATTTAAGATTTTCTTCTGACTCCTAGCAGGCCGCCCCCCTGAGGAAGTAGCGGATGATTGAATATGTGATTAAATAGATTTTTTATGTCCAGTAACTTTGTGTAAGGTTTTGTAGCTCTATTTTAAATATTTTGAAAAATATTCAACCGACCCGGGACTTTTTGGACCCAAACTCTTGCCATCTTTGAACGGCTGCCATTTTTGACTCGGTTATCCGTTTGAGGTCGGGTTTGTGGCTCTGTACTCTACTAATATAGACCTTTAATTTGATATGCATATCAACCTATGCTTACATTTAAGATTTTCTTCTGACTCCTAGCGGGCCGCCCCCCTGAGGAAGTAGCCGATCACTGAATATGTGATAAAATAGATTTTTGTATGTCCAGTAACTTTGTGTAAGGTTTTGTAGCTCTATTTAAAATATTTTGACAAATATTTAACCGACCCGGGACTTTTTGGACACCCTGTATATATAAATATGATGTCTTGGGATCGATGTAAATTTATTCGAGTAAGGGAGCTATTGTTTAATAAAATTGTACGAATATAAAAATACACTCTAATTAAACCCTTTTACATCGGGTTTTAAACTTTCAACCTTTACAGTTACTAAAAAAGGTGTTTTACAAATGTAAGATGTTCTAATACACATTTTAAAATGTATTAAAAGAGTATAAAATTCCCAAAGTTAAGATGTTTATTTTTATATATTTTAGATTATTAAAAAAGTGATGTTCTAAAATATCTATCTATCGTCCATTTTATTTTTGAATATTAAAATTGACCTTTCTGTTAAAAAATTAACCTTCTTAATAGATTTTTTCCTTAGTAAAAATGTTGTTATGTTCTCAGTAAGTAGGCTACTTTGTGTAACAATTATTTGCAGGTGTCTGCCGGTAGATGTATGCTAGATGACTACTAAACATCCATCTACCCCCTTCTTGTGGGAGTTAAATGAGTCAAACTTGAATCGGAATGTTGGGTTCCATGTTTTCCGGTTTATATCGTTAAACATCCGACAATGTAGTAAAACGTGAACAGAAATTCTGAAATAAATAAAAGTAAGTTTTTTATTTTTAGATCAGCCACATAAAATGAGAAGAGAACCAATATGGTAGATAAGCCTTCAAATTTAATATATTTTAATTATATCAAAATAAAGCCAGAATTGACATAATTGACAACACTCTCCACATTCATCCAATAGCATCATAGAGAATCCATCAATTAAGTTCAGCATTGCTGAGCACGTACTTAATCCACTCTAAAATCTGTGTTGCCACAACATTCTCCGTCTGGTTATCTATGGAGGACATGACAGGAAGCACACTTGACAATTTTGAGTGTAGAACCACTTCAATACTCTATATAACGCGTCGGAAATAACCATCTCCACAATTTTCCAACGTTTAATTCAATAATCTTTACATACCTTAACTACTTTGAATTTTAATAACACTTTTACTTTTAAAATATAATATTAGGACAAAGCCCAATTCTTTTATTTGAAATAGATCAAAAGTAGTCCTTTAAACCAGAACTGTTAGTAAATATTTTCAAAATTGTAGTTTACATAGACATATCATATTGCGTAAAAATTACATTTTTTACTTCATCTGAAGAATTACAGATGGTAGGGTTCTAATACCTTTAAATTAGTTTCCAGAATACATAAAATCTCATAATCAATCTACTCCAGATGACGACATGCATTCTCATATAAGACGGTTTGTATGTAAAAGTTAATTATTAATGTGCTACAGGAATCTGGAAATGTTGAACAAATATTCTGTAACATAACTAAAGTTTACAATTTTATAAACTGGATTACGTTGAAGCTGCGTATTAATGAAAAACTTCTGAACTTGGCGAAGTCATACTAACCAAATTGTTCCAAGTTGAGCAAATTCCGTGCTGCAAGTTCGGCGCGGTGCGGTGGAGTTTGATTATAACTTTTGTAACAACTAAGCTGTTAAAGAATTTCTACCTGGAATTCAGTTTGAAAAGTTGTTCTGAATTTTGTTATAAACTTTCAACTTGTTCACATGGCAGGGTACTGAACTATTCTGGACACCTCTTGGACTAAATACTGAACACTTCTGTTGCTATACGAGTATCTCCAACTTTAAGTTATCTACCACGGGTGCAAATGGTGTTGTACAACTTTAGAGGAGTAATGTTTTTATAATAAACAAAACTTATAAAATCAATCACTAAGAATAAGGAAGCAAAGTTTCTGAAAGAGTTTTTTCTTACAGGGAATAAAATAATATTAATGAAAACACACACACACACACACACACACACACACACACACACACACACACACACACACACGCACGCACGCACGCACGCGCGCACACACACACACACGCGCACGCACGCACGCATGCACGCACGCACGCACACACACACACACACACACACACACACACACACACACACACACACACACACACACATATACAGGGTGGAGCGCGGTAATTTGCTTTTTTGCACTGCAGGCTGTGGCGGCACTGTTGGTCGAAGAGAGGGGGGAGTGGGCGTGGCTTATAGTGGCTGACGGGAGATTTGTATTCCTCCGCGTTCCAGTTACCATCATGCAGTGGACACGAGAGGAGAGGTCGTTTTGTGTTGAAGCGTATTTTTCAAATGCCCACTCGATCATTGCAGTGCAGCGTGCTTTTCGTTTACGATTCGCTGTTCCCCCATGCGGACGTGTTCCTGGTAGGCAATCAATTGTAAATTGGGTAACTGCATTCAGAACAGCAGGGAATGTGTCATGTGTACGAAGGGGAACTCAGAGAAGGATTACAACACCGGAAAACATCGATAGAGTTAGAGCAGCAGTACTGCAATCTCCAAAACGCTCTGCTCGGAAGCAATCACTTGCTCTTGGCATTTCAAGACGTTCTCACCACCGGATTCTTCATGATGAACTGAGATTTCACCCGTATAAAATGTGCGTGGTACATCAATTGTCACACTATTTGACACAGCGTACTTCTTGTGACGACATGCTTGCAACTATACCACGTGACGCAATTGTGTTCTTTTCTGATGAGGCACATTTTCACCTCAGTGGGTGTGTCAACAAGCAAAACATGCGCTACTGGAGTGAAACAAACCCCAGAGAAGTCCACCAGAGACCTCTGCATTCGGACCGCGTCACTGTGTGGTGCGCCATATCACGAGTAGGCATCATTGGCCCTTAATTTTTTCAGGATAACAGTCGTGCCATAACTGTGAACTCCGAACGGTACTTGACTATGATACAGGATTTTTTTCAGCCGGCTCTTGAGGCAATGCAATTAGAGGATACATGGTTCCAACAGGATGGTGCCACTGCACACACAGCGAGCGTTACCATGAATTGTTTGAGGCAAATGTTTCCTGGACGACTTATCTCTTTGAGGGGTGATGTGAACTGGCCAGAACATGGTAGGTTCACCAGACTTAGCCCCATGCGATTTTTTCCTTTGGGGTTACCTGAAGTCGAAGGTGTATACCAACCGTCCCAACACCTTGGAAGACCTAAGGAACAATATTGAGGCAGAAATTGGCAGAATACCAGTCGACATGCTTGTTAGAGTTAATGAAAACTTCAGAAAACGTATGCAGCAGTATGTGGGTGCCGAAGGTCGACATTTGCCAGATAAATTATTTAAAACCATGTAATTTAAAAATTCCCTTACTGTTCAATATAATTAAAATAAAAAGTAATTTTTTTTTAAGGTTCATAATTTTTTTATTTCATTTCCAAATCAGCAAATTACCGCGCTCCACCCTGTATATATATATATATATATATATATATATATATATATATATATATATATATATATATAAGAAAATCTGTTTTTTTACAGAAATTGGATATCGGTAACTTCACACCAGACTTGAAGATCTAGAATTTCATCCTGAAGTTTGGCAAGTGGCACCTGTTTAAGGCGCAGTCCTGATGCATTCCCACCAGTCTTAAGAACTTCCTCTGAATAGCTTCAAGTATATTAATCAGATCAAGCTTATAGGGGAACCAAACAGACTACCATAAGTTCAGGAGCTGACGTACAAAGGATGAAAGTGTTTTTAAATAGCAGTCATGCTACGAGTTGAAATTCTGATGAATCCTAACATTTTGTATGCATAAATCATAAATATGGTCATTGAGGGGGGGGATCAGCACTAAATATAACATCAAAATCCTTTATGGTGGAGACCCTACATATTTCCCCAATGTGTATTTCAAATAGTGTAGATGGCGCAATTGGCCGAAAGTCATGACAGAGCACTTAGAAAGCTTTTGATAATCAAAATTGGCTATTTTCTCAATAAGCTATTTATTCAAAAGCTATTTTTTAAATAATCCATATTGTACATGTGTTCGAGAACTGAAATAATTAGAACAGAACAAACAATATTCGCCACTTTTTTCTATACATAAATATTTAGATGAATACTATTCTTTCCAATAATTGGTTCGTGTAAAAAATAACTCATATATTGTAATAACCTTATATAATGAATAGTAGAAGGAACAAACACCATAATTTTTGAGCGTTGGAGATCACGATGTGTATACATGAGAATCGATGAAATCATATTTACATCATTATTTTATCATTTACAGCGTTACTTCTTTTAAATTTGTATTTAGACCACTATATGGACTGTGTAGGATGCAGCAAGCATGATCACTGAGGTATGTTGAAGGAAAACTTGTGTTATATGGGAAGAGAGTTATGTTCCCTGGAAGAAGGTTCGTTATAATTAGCTAGTAAATACTTGCTTGACATGTATATGATAACAATTTAACCCCCTTTATTCTATGTATGACATCTCAGTGCGATGTGTTAACTGTCATACAGGCATATGTGAGTTAATAATTATTGTTTCAAATGTAGACATTTCATATGCACTATATGAGCTTGAAATTTTAAATTACAGTATTTTTGAGGATTAGTCTTAGAACAGAGTATTGCTGGGCTGGTTTTGCATTACTTAAAAGCATTGATACTGGACTTTAATATTTAAACAGTAAGGAGTTTTATTTGGATATTACCAAAATAGCAATAAATAACAAAAAAATCACGTAATTTGGATCTGTCGGGTGAGGGAAACCCGAATTGTTTGATATTTAGATTTTCATTAACTCTGTCTTGCCTGTTCTAATGTGAGTGTTGGTTAGAATAACTTTTACAAACTTGAGATGAAAATTTTATCTGGTTATGCGTAATATTTACGCGTTGAACGTTTACGCTATGAGAACTAATTAATTAAGATCAAAGTGCTCATTAAGATCGTCAAACGAAACTAGATTTGACGTTCTAAGAATTTCGATTTCTCCCTCCACACCTTACATTAGTAACCTCTTAAAAATGAGTTTTACTGAATATTATTTTGTAAGGGATTTGATATATTTAGGTAAAGTTCTATTGATAGCACATACAATAGAAAATATGAATTTTAAAACATTTTCATAATCGCCAGCTACCCTTTAGTTTCAAATGTTGTCAATATTTAATTTGTGTTTGCTACCAACATAACCGGTGAAATTTAAACGTATTAAAGTGCGGATTATCATCATGACGATATTTAATATAGTATTTCATATTTTATATGAACAGTTCACATTTTAACTCTGTATGTACAGCTTGCAGAAAAAATTGGGTTTGTACAAATGGAGATTAATATTCCAGCTTTCAAAAAATCTAGCTACTTCTTCCAACTGAACCAGAAATCCTATGCTAACTTCCAATAAAAATAAATTAATATTGTACTAATTTTAATACATAAGTGCACGATTATATTGTAAGTTGTATTTTTTGAGTATTGTGTTAAGGTTTCTGTTCATAAAACTTACAAACTTGGTGAAGTCACTCCGACTCGACTATGTAAATTCTCAAGTTATAAGTAAGGGAACACTATGCAGCGTGCGCGGCAAAGTTTAATTATAACTTTGATTGCTTATCGAGTCTTGCATTTGAAAAAAATAATCTCAAATAGGGTATGTCTGGTAAGTGAGAGGATTTGTCAGAAGTGATGTTCCGAAATACTGTTCGTTTATACTTATGGGAGGTAAGGGAGAAATAAAAGCCACCCCTGTCCTCTCTTAACTTCCCCTTATATACTACGTCCTGTCTTGTAAATATTTACCTAATTTACACAAAATTAAATGATTTACGTTTACCTAGGTAAGAATGTCTAAGCATGATATATGCCTACCTTAAAAATGTTATTCGAATTTAATATTAGATTTTAGTTATTCATTTCGTTAATGTCATATAATACTACTACTAATACCTTTCTCTTCACAGCCGAACTACATATTTTTATTTCACATTACTAAAATATTACATTTATCATGAGAAAATGGTACATCTCAATTAAGTGTGTCTCCTAAATAAATACTTTTGTAAACTTTCTACTACTCATAGTACTATTCGAGTTTTTGTAAATTTTGTTTATATACTCAAATTTAGGATATAATATAAACTTAAAATTAATTTGAGAACTTAATGAACTGAGAGTGTGTCTCATATTGAAATAACTTTCTTAATAATCCGTTTTGTTTAAGTAATAAAATAACAAACAATAGTTATGAATTGTACTGAAACGTGTTGTCAATATATAGATAATTGTCAATATATACACGCCTTAGATTGTGACAGTGTATCAGGACATAGACTTTTTAAAATTGATCTACTAAGTAATTCAATATATTTTCTAATCCCATGAATTAATAAATTATGACAGTTTTTAATATAAAAAATATTTATTATAGTACTTAATACTTTTTTTTAGATCAGGAACGTTATTAGATCTAACAAATCCGATTTAATCGTTTTAGATACTTCTTTATTGCTCAATGAAGAATACAATTGCTCAATTTAATTTCATTTATAAAGGAAAGTTATGTATTTCTTGATAAAGATATGTGCTTAAAGTGTGTATTAATTAAAAATAACCGGTATGAGTTAGAATAGAATTGTAGCAATAAATTGTTTGAAATCCTTTAAATATTCCTTGGAGTGTCAGAGAATCCCAATTATATATCTCGAAATGGATTAACGCTAGAAACAGCTGAGTGCTAGGTGTAAGATTTTGATCACGTACATGTTGTAATTTCAGTGATAGTCTCTAGGCAAGAATCTAATTAAAGCTGCACAGACACCAGAGGTAAGTTTATTCCTCAGCTGTTGTTTTTAATGCTTATCATTTTGTGATTAATGCTTATCATGCATTGCGTTATTCTTAACTGTGAATAATTAAATTCAATCACTGACATATACTACCGAGTGTGTTTATAATGGCAGGTATTATTTGTTTTTTAGTCTACAACGTATTTGACTGCTAAAACATACACGTCAAAATGTGATTTCCATATTATTCACTAATGCAAACGTACGTGTGTGTAAGAAACATGACCTAACATGACAGCTGATGTGTTACTTTCTCCCATCGTTTACAATAACCAATTAATACAATAGAGAAACCAACAATAAAACAAAATGTCCACAATTTAAAAAAAAAAAACACGAAAAATAATTTCGTGAATAAATATGTTCTTAATAAAATACAGATTTAAATAACTTTATACATATACCAGACACTCAATGTAGTATCACGTGGGTAGGCTTCGCGTCATTGAATTCGTTGCAATCGTCTCGTCAGCTACTCAATTTCATGATTCATAGTTCTTATGGATTGTTTGAATAAAACTTGCTAGAGCGCTGATTATTGAGTGGAAATAACTTTTACGGTGCGATACCAAATGTGTTTAACTTGTTTATCGTCAATTAATCGCTTTTTGTAGCTCTGATAAAACATTTCCTCTAAATATGGGCACGGCAATAACAGTCATAGTTATGGAAAACTACTCTTTCGTTTCCGGTTCGAAAATCTTTCTATGTCATGAATATATTATTTTGATGGTTTCGAAGGAAAAGTCTTTTTCTGTCTTTTTATGTGAAAGCTCAAGGATTTCATTACACAGATATATGCACGTAATATTAGTTTCAAATTTTTAACGCATCTCAGAAATAAGTTTTATTTACTTCCATAGGTATTTTTGCTCAACAAAATAACTGTACTTGAGCATACGTAATAAATACATTGCAAACAAGTTGTGATCGATTCACTTCTAGATTTCTGAGATACAGGAGTAAATATATGTTATATAACAATAATTAATATATAAAACATGAGTTTTGGGCCTTATTTCTATATTTACAAAATTATAAAAAATTAAATTAGACCAAAATACCATTGAAACATGTTTTTTTCTCTTTTACGAATTGTATAGTAACACTGACATGGTTTTCAGTATTATTTCTGTAAATGACCAATAATAATATAATAATAGATACATTTTTAAGTCGATCAATAGATTGGTCGACACATGTGGTCATATTTAACTAATATTCGGTAGGTTTAATTACAGTAATACTTTTTAATGATACCGATATTTTGGCATTTGACTAAAAGATCGCCCAATACAGAGATTGACTTCGGCGGTGTGGGTGGAAAATAGGCAAATGGCGCAAGACAGTTGCACGAATTTTGAATTTGTCTGATTCTGATGGGAGAATATTAAAAAAAAAATAGTTCTAAGCCTTTAAAATCAACAACATGTAAATGATATCCCTGAAAAAATATTGAATGATCGATAGATTGATATTTAAAAAATTTTTAAGTAGTTAAATGGTTTTAGCGTGCGCACCGGATCAAACAAACAAACAGGCAAATAATTTTTCAGACAGTACTTTGGGGTGTTACTTTTGTGGACAATTCGGTCATAAAATAAATGCACAATGTTAAATTCCGAATTTGCACCAATTTCCGTTCATAAAGAGAAATTGTACCGTGGTTATAGTGATTGTGGAGGAGGGTGAAGTTTTGTTCAATAACTGTGTCGCCTGCAGGAGGGAGTGCACTAGATATTAGTCCTTGGGACGAGCTTTAAACTTACAGTTAAAGAATTAAGAAGCTTGATTTCCATGGCAGACTCACATGTGGTTACATTGGTTCAATAACTAAGTTTCTTGCGTTAGGAGTGCGTTAGATATTATTAAACCTACAGGCGAGCTTTTAACTTACGCTTGGAGAATTAAGAAGATTGATTTACACTGCAAGCTCATATGGAGTTAGCTTGCGAGAAAACATTTCTTGCTTCCTATATTATAGGCTATTTTACGTTTATGATTCTTAAAATAGTTCTTCAATTGTTACCAGAAATAACAGACAAAACAAAACCGATCGTCACAATGACGTAAGTCAAATAAAGCCTATTCTTTCTAATAATGTAGGTTTTTAGGTATACTGTAAGATAAAGTCTTCAAATTTTTCCAAGTTTAAGAGGTGTACTGATTCGTGTAATTAAAATTCGGAACGACGCGTGATGACTTGTACAGACGCCAATGCCGTTAGCCTCCCCTGCGTGTAGTCATCGGTGACTCAGAAATTAGTCCATGATTAAAAGCTGAAGCTTGCGTCTGAAGATGAAACTCATTAACGGTATCCCTCATGCGCAGCGGTGAGGGATAATTGAAGGGATCCAGATAATTGAAGAAGATCCAGAGAGCACTCCTCGATCATCTCTCGGCTCCTACGAAGATTCTACTTGACGACATATGGAAGATACTACATTCCCTGAGTGTAGTCAGTCAAGCTAAGCTAGCAGGTTTGTAAGAGGTAATAATGCGCACCATGTAAATCTTTCATGGTAAGATAATTACATTAATCCGGATACCTAACACCCTACCCAATGTGGCAAACTGTCTTTGTAGGTATCACAGGTATGAAATATAGGGCTTCAATATAGCTACAATTTAACGAATATATCATAGCAGTATCAAATCATAGCAGTTGGTAGTTTTGTTATTGAGATCTCTCTTTCCTTCGGAACACCATCCCACCCGGATAAAACATTTTTCCCTGCTCTGCAATCCGCATATGAATGGCTGAATCACTGTTGAACACTCCAATTACAAAATACCAATCTCCTTCAACAGTTTGAAAATGCAAGTTTCATCTTGCAAAATACTACTAATGAGGTATCACATCTTGTAAAGGTTTGAATGAGAAAAATTCCTTGGAGAAGCTCCTGTAACTCAGTTATAGAATACAGACTAATTGGTACCACCCTTTGGTCTGGTTAAATCAATATGGCGTCTTGGATTTTGTGGGTTAGTAATATGAGTATTTGGTATGTGCCTTTTCTAAATGACAACGGATTGGAAATTTTTCTGTTCTAAGCATCCTCTTTCTTGTTTTTTTTTTGTTCTACATCCAATGCCTTCCAACTGTCGAAATCGAAAGCCAATGAAACTCCTTTTTTAGAGATTTTTTGAAGGGAAGAGTCATTGTTTTACAATTAATATAGATGTCTGTATTTTATATGTGTGATTGACATCATACATCGTTACATTTCTTCATTCGGTATCGGTGTTCATGTTCCTCTTGTATTAATGCTATTCCAAGAATTATGGCAGCCATCAAACACTACTGTGTATCTCTTTCTCTGGTGTGTGAACCTTCATTAATTTAACAATTGTCTAACATATATTTGAACAGTGGACCCTTTATTCTAAACCACCTTATGGAGTACGAAACCTCCATCAACGACTATGCCACATTTAGCCAACTCACAAAGTTTTTTGGTGGTGACTAGGTAAATTGTACAGCGTTGTAACTTGAATTTTTCTCATCCTAATTTAATTGAAAATGGTCATCAAAATCGTAGCTACTATATTGTAAAGACTTCTGCAGGTTTTCATATTTCTTTTTACAGAATTATATTTCTTTTATATTATATTCCTTGAACTTAAGATCAATCCGATACTGAGTTTAGTTGGAAACAATGGTAACATTTCAAAGTCAGTTCTAGAGAAATCTCAGTCCATCAGTTAGAGTAGAGAATATCTGTTTGTGTGTCTGTCAGGATTACGTCACTTACGCATCGCTTCCAATTCACTGTTTCATTTTCTAGGGTAGGTCTCTGAATAAATGTTAAGATTATTTCAATACAAAATAGACCGTTTATTTTGACAGATTATGGTACTGTTATTTTCACCTAGAAGTACAGTAAGTAATTTAACTATTAAAAATTCATTCCATAAAATAGATCGACATTGCTAAACTAATATAATGTAATACAATTAATTAATTAACCGAATGCAGTTAATAAAGTTTAGGGAAACATGCTGCTGGAAGATTAACAACGTTGAACAGCCGATGTCTGTAGATGAAGCAGTCAGGAAGGAGGTGTGGTGGCTAGATAGGCGGGACAGAAATAACCACGACCGGGTGATAATGATCAGTTTGAGAAATGTATTGAATAATTGTGGGAATAATCTCCCACTCCTCCCACTCTTGACCACTGCTTGCATATCTGGTCGTGACAATAGATTATATGTTTGAACTCGGTTTAAACAACATGTGTTATGCACAAAAATTTTCTGTTTTGAATTATACATTAGGAAGAAGATAGTATCTAATACTGCAGGAGTATGAATGAATTAGAACCAACGTGAAACTGTTGTTTACCTCATACTACATGTTTTTTATATATAGCTTTAGAATAATTCTCAGGGGATCTAGTGGTCTATAACTCTTTAGTACATAAACAAACGTAGAGTTTCCAATACTTTCCGCATAACTGTGTTCTTTTACAATTTCGTATGAAGCTGTAGGTACTATTTCGTATTCAATCGTCTTATTTGTAATTTCGTGTATATTCTTACACGTTTTTCAAAATACATACAACAATTAATTGTTGAAATTATAATTACTTTATTAAAAATATGTTTATAACATTCTCACATTCATAAAAAGTAACAAAAAAGCACCAATACAAGAGTTTAACTAATTTGACCTAAATACAGTTTAAAAATAGTAGATGGTTACAACCCTCGATTATCATATTATTGAATACAACTTCTCTCTATGGTGAGAGGTTTTGTGATTCACAAAAACAATAAAAATCGTAATATAGTTAGTCTTTTTTAACATAACTAAACATTGCATTCTGTTTCATGTGTATGAGTTGTTTAATCTTTTATTACGTATTTAGGCCTACATTTGAAACTATAACAATCTGGATAAGTAATCAATTTAAAAGGAAAGTAATTGCTTCTATACGTTGAAACCATTATATATCAAGCCTTTTTTATTACATTTAAAATCCTTAGCTGTTTATAGTTATGTTTCATTTACCTATTAACTAATGTAAGTACTGGATGTTGGTCACTGGAAGAACAATACGAATGATGTTTGAAAGAAAATGAGTTAGTTGTTAAATTTGAACCTACCTTCTACGCCCATACAAAGATGATACTCCCATGTTTAGAAGTTCGATAGTCAAAATTGCGTTATTTATGTCCAACACCAACAGAGTTATTAAAATAAAGTTTTAATTAGTAGCATTCCATCAGAGTGCTTTCAAGCAATCGCCTTTTTTTAGTATATGGAACAGAAGGGACAAATATGCGCCTAGTCTATTTTCTGGAAACGGATAGTAAATTTGCACGTTATGAAAGAAAAATTTCCAAGAAAGATAAAGAACCAAATATTACACACCTAGCACTATAATGATATATATATATATATATATATATATATATATATATATATAAAATTAAATTCTTATCTTCTTATCTTTATCACCTATGAAGGATATATGAGACCCAGTATGAATTAAATTAAAGTTGACCCAACAATAGGAAGTTTACACTGGAATTGACACCAAACAGGAATTGTTGTATACGACTTCTCTGTGACACATGATATTCATTACAGGAAGATTTTAACTGGGGTAGTTTTATTGAGGCTATTATTTGTTAGCCTAAATACTTATAGTAATACTCTATACTAATAGGTTAAAATGAAGTTTTATGCTTTGTGATGAAAAATGGAAAACATCCAGGGTTTAACTGAATTACCTTTTTGTTTTACCACAAAAAAGCAAAATATTACAATTAAATTTTAAAACGTAAAAGATAAAACATACATGTGAAAAAGAATGATTTCAAGTTTGTAAATTTTTTGTAATTTATATACATTTGTTTGATACAGATTTATTCCTATCTCATCTTTCAACACCACGCTATAAAGTCAATAATCAGATTCAAATTATTGTTGTTAGACTATAAATCAAACAATGAATTTTCGCAGTTAAATAAAACAAATAATAGACAGCGAATGGAATAGACTAGTTGGAATACGAGTGAACGCTCAGGTCTGATAAAAGAACACACACTTTTAAAGCAACGTAGATTTTTCAACACACACACACACACACACACACACACACACACACACACACACACACACACGCACGCACGCACGCACGCACGCACGCACGCACGCACGCACGCACACACACACACACACACACACTTTATTATTACATTAAGAACATAAGGAAACACTACTTTTTTACTATTCAGAAAGTTAAGTTGAAGTTATAAATACTAATAATAACATTATAAATAAAACACCAAGAATATAATATAGATATAAAAGTTAGAAAATTTTTTCATGAAACATTAATGCAATTATAGTTTTATATAATAACCAAGGAGTTACCTTATGTCACATATATTTGACCTTTGATCTCTGTTATGCGTATACATATGAGTCAAGTATTACTGATCTCGCTGATGACTGCGTAAATGGTTTAATGCGCCTCTTTCTGTTCAGTCTGTCCACGTTATTTGAAATGTTAATACTAGAACCATTTGTATAAATACTTTGGTTACGTACGTTTTATTTGGTTTGGTTTTAAAACTTACTGTGAGAACTGTCTTAAATGAATCTTACATCACTATAAATTGGTCTAACTGCCCCAGAAACAGTTTGCCTGAGAGTTCTTAAATATTGATTTTTAATAGGGTTTTAAATTACAACCAACTTAATATTCTGAGATTTAAATAAAGATTAGATTATTCTAAATTCTAAATCTGTTCTGTCTGAATGAAATTCTATTCCTTTAAGTTACAGCTTAAATCGCCATCAAACTTGACAATGTCATGTTTCCATTCCAAAGCACTTTTTAGTCAACTAACGTTACGTTTTTTAAATTTTATATTTTAAATTGGTGTGTAAAGAAGACCCAAATATCTATTTTCATGCTGTGCTGTAGTTTGTGCTATTTGGGTTTACGTATAAAATTTTGAGACCACCATAAGTTTTCGTTTCCCGCACAATCCTTTGCACAGCTCTCAGCTTAGTATAATTAATTGTGTGTGTTTGTACAATAATCAGGATAAGTATATTCATTTACATATATAACAATACTGTAAATTTTGTAAGTAATGGTGGTGATATTTTGAGGTAGGAATAAAATATTCCATTATGAATATAATTATATCGTAAAGGAAAAATTTGATATTACTTCTTTCATTTTACAATGAAACAGAAAATATTGCAATGATATATGTAATAATTGTTCTTTGGATATTTATTCTGAAATTAAATACTCTGTAACTTAATTGTTACAAAACAATATGGATGTATTCTCTCAGCCAGTATAAATTTCATATATAGTGTTGTAACACAAAACAAAGTAAAAATATTTAAGTAAGATTTAAAAATTAAATAACTAAATTAAAAACAAAATCAACAGACGAGTTGAAAGGGATACAATCATGTGCTTTGGCCTTAACAACAGTTTGTAAATTATGCTTTAACATTTTAAACATGTGTTGCTTGTTAGTAACAACCTATGATATGATCGTTTGCCACTTTAATATTGCGTATTAAATCAATATAAATTAGTCAATAATGTTTCCTAATTCTACAGACAATATCTTACTTATATTAAGTTATAAACGAAACACTTTGGCTCAACAATCTTAAGATTAGGGTAGATATCCTTCTAGCTACTGAGCAACTTTAGCTGTTAGAGGTACAAATTGACCACGTTTGGAACACCCCAACGAGAAAACCTTATAGCCTCAAAAATTTATGAATACACAAAGATTATTCCAATATTGTAATTTAAGTTCATTTAAGTTTTAGAAACCCTCAACACGAGGTCAATATAGGAATTTATTTCTTTGTTCTAAACTTGTTCGTTGACTGCTATTAGAACTACACTACACCGGAAAATACATATACAAAAATTAGTATAACATTAACATTTTATAATTCTGAAAACATATATATTGTTATATTTATTATTATTTTGTATAATAATGTGATATTCTTGTTGAAACATATTGTTTTGTTTTGAAAATGTTGTAGCATTTTTTTAATATTTCTAAATTATTGTCACGTTATGGATCAGGTAACAACACTGTGTGTACTATTATATAACATTGGTATGAAACCACTTTATCAAAGATATAAAAACAAGATTTAAAAACTTTTTGAACATGACATAAATTATGCTCTGTGTAGCTTTCTGGGGGGTAGTCTATCAAACATTCTTTAGTAGAAAGTTTATTTATTTATGGATTGGATTAATTGATGTACTCTTAACTGAAACTGGAACAAAATGGAATGAATAGTTGAAGACACGGGCAAAGACTGAACTACAACATCGGAAATGTCAAATATATTTTCTCTATATTCTAGTTTGTAATGAACCATATACTTTGCTTTCAATATGTATGGCGATTCATATAATATTTTATATTATAAATTTATTTAATTTGAACAACCACACAAAATATTTTATAAATATCACAACCTACATTTTATGTTATAATATGTTAATGGGACATACAACGTTAAATAAATTTACAATAAAAAGTAGATGAATAAGAGAACAGTATTTTCAGCATATAGGTTCGCAATTATTCAGCGGTAAGTGGTGGTACGTAGAAATGTAGGTTTTTGATGGTTTTAGTTTTGAAACACTATTCAATTCTAAATGCATAAAGTTTGTGGACTGTAGAGACTAGCTGGTCCTGATACTATATGCAGAACATTTCTACCTTGTAATCCATCTACAGTTGGTTTATGATGGATTAGTAATATATTTGAAGCCTTTGCTTAAATTACAATATAATTATGTATTTTGAGCATGAAACATTCAAGGCCCTTGCAGTCGTTTGTGTTGCATGTTTATGACAAATTTTACAAATGTTAGTAAAATATAAAATTGTCTTTTAATTTAGTCTTAGGAGAATATATGTGTTTTTAATTTTTTTTTTAATGTTTACCTTAAAAAGGAAATTACACTGGCATATCATTGCATTATATATATGCATTTCATGCATACTGATTATAGTCAGATTATTTCAACGTGTATGGAAATACTTATAGCGCCATATTGCTTCAATAGTTGTGACATAAATTTCTTCAATTTTACATTAAAACAGAGATTTAGGCTTTATTTCAAAACCTTTTTCTGACTTTTATTTTTTGAAAAGAATGCCAATTGTAGTTTTTTCTTCAAAATACATTTACTCAATAATTTCCTAATTCTACAGACAATATCTTACTTATATTAAGTTATAAACGAGACACTTTGGCTCAACAATCTTAAGATTAGGGTAGATATCCTTCTAGCTACTGAGCAACTTTAGCTGTTAGAGGTACAAATTGACCACGTTTGGAACACCCCAACTAATGCATGTCCGAGAAAACCTTATAGCCTCAAAAAATTATGAATACACAAAGATTATTCCAATATTGTAATTTAAGTTCATTTAAGTTTTAGAAACCCTCAACACGAGGTCAATATAGGAATTCATGTCCACGTATACTCATTTGGAAATTGAAAGCTACTGATATTTTCTCCTAGA
This sequence comes from Homalodisca vitripennis, assembly GCF_021130785.1. NCBI lineage: Eukaryota > Metazoa > Arthropoda > Insecta > Hemiptera > Cicadellidae > Homalodisca > Homalodisca vitripennis. Next base: position 114,818,409 of record NC_060207.1, read on the forward strand.
AAACTTGATTACGAACAACGCTGAGGTTATATGCAAAATTTTACGTATATAGGGATGAAAAAATTATTTCTGCTTGTATGTTCATTATCTCTATATGTCAATATTTTTAATTAACGACGCTAATTTCAGTTCGTAAGATTTTACAAAACATGTAAGTAAATTTTACAACAACAAAAACTGTGATAGTTGTAATGCCTACACTGCTCTCACAGTAGATGTGTAGAAGTGTGATAAGAAACGCTAGAACATACACTGCTCTCACAGTAGATGTGTAGAAGTGTGATAAGAAACACTAGAACATATACTGCTCTCACAGTAGATGTGTAGAAGTGTGATAAGAAACGCTAGAACATACACTGCTCTCACAGTAGATGTGTAGAAGTGTGATAAGAAACGCTAGAACATACACTGCTCTCACAGTAGATGTGTAGAAGTGTGATAAGAAACGCTAGAACATACACTGCTCTCACAGTAGATGTGTAGAAGTGTGATAAGGTACTCTAGAACATACACTGCTCTCACAGTAGATGTGTAGAAGTGTGATAAGAAACACTAGAACATACACTGCTCTCACAGTAGATGTGTAGAAGGGTGATAAGGAACGCTAGAACATACACCGCTCTCACAGTAGATGTGTAGAAGTGTGATAAGAAACACTAGAACATACACTGCTCTCACAGTAGATGTGTAGAAGTGTGATAAGAAACACTAGAACATACACTGCTCTCACAGTAGATGTGTAGAAGTGTGATAAGAAACGCTAGAACATACACTGCTCTCACAGTAGATGTGTAGAAGTGTGATAAGGAACGCTAGAACATACACTGCTCTCACAGTAGATGTGTAGAAGTGTGATAAGAAACACTAGAACATACACTGCTCTCACAGTAGATGTGTAGAAGTGTGATAAGGAACGCTAGAACATACACCGCTCTCACAGTAGATGTGTAGAAGTGTGATAAGAAACACTAGAACAGAAAGCTGGCTAGCAATTCCCCGCGAGTAATTATATCAGCCCCGACACTAATAAAAAACTTATAAAAATTATGTAGATTGTTTGTTCGCATGTGATTTGGTAAGTCGTAAATGGAGTAAGTCTAATCTGATGAGTTGTATTTTAACCATTTTGGACAAAGCTGTATTTCTTAGTTTAAAATCAATTAAAATTCTATGAAGAATTATTACAAATTGCCTTAATTGTCAATGTCATTATTGAAATGTGTTCGTATTATTGATGTTGATTTTAGTTTTGAATTTTCAATCACTATATCTATATCCATATAATTTATAAAGCTGTACAGTGTATATTGCAAAACCTCAAATAAGAGCCCTTAACCTTTGATCCAAAATTCCCCACCCATGAGCTAACTAAAAATAAGTACCTGATGAATGATACATGACTAATTAAATTTTGAAACTAGCATAGGACCTATCGAATTACACCAGAGACTTTGGAGTTCTTATAGATTGTTCTAAAATAGTTCAAGTGTAACCGAAATCGATGGATCTATTCAATCAAATACAGGCAAGGAAAGCCAAATACACATTCCGAAATATCAGAAGAGAACATTAAATATAGAGTGTGGTCTTGTAACTATTCACAAACATTATGTTACATAATGATACTGCAACTCCGGCTGGTGTAGCAAATCAATACGCCCACAGAATACAGGAGAAGGGTCAGCAGAATCATCTGTCAGAAGAAGTGCGGCGATAAAAGTGTCAGAGTAGTTTACATACGAGTTTCATAGCCGTGTTTTTATAAGCTTTGATTCCCTTCCCGTTTACATTTCTATAGACAAATCCTTTGATACCTTTTAAATGCTTCTAAAGTAAGTGCAATTGTGGTCTATAAATATGTATAGGAACCACATGTGCCTTTGCCCTAAACACAAAATTTGTTCGTTATCAAAACAGCGTATTATACAGTACCAATTTCATCTCAGAGTATACTTGATATATGTTTTAAACTTTAAAGGATAATTTAACGTTTTAAATCATTTTCCGCAACAAAAATGATCACCGGTAAATTTAAACATTGTATTAAACACATTGTATAATATTACACATTTTATAATATATTATTACATATTATATATTTCCTGACCTCATTAGTTTAATTATTGTTTAAATTTTCTCATTAACAGTGGACTGATTTTAAATACTAATACAGTGAAAATATTTTACAAGTATTAAGAAACATATTTTTTACATTTATATAGAACATTACCTATAATTGAAAAACTTAAATAGCAAACAATTGACTAGCAGCTATTGGACTCTCTGTTAACACTCTCAGCATCACGTGAAGATTGATATTAGTTTCCATTTGTTCTAGAGTAACATAGAATACACACACACACACACACACACACACACACATATATATATATATATATATATATATATATATATATATATATATATATATATAATTGTGAGCCACACCCCGCTTCCGCTCGCCCGTACCAAGCTAGCTTAACAAAGAACGTGCTCCCATTGGAGCGGAGCGGGGCCCGACTCACGGAGAGGCAAAGAAAGAACGTGGATGGCCAGCCATAGTGAAAATATATATATATATTTGAGAAGAAAAAAAACAAGGGGACAAACGCAGACAAAACTACCCAGAAAGGTTGCCTACTCAGGTGCACCTGGAGAACAAAACTATAAGTGGTCAACCCAGACTTATGGATAAAATTAAAAATCTTTATAAATTTAAGTTAGATAGAATTTAGAGCGCCAAATTTCAAACAGGAAAAGCCAAAATCACCCGGAGTCCTGTGGCACAGGGCGGGTTCCTGAAAGGATAGAATTAACCTAAACTTAACTACTTAAAACTAGATAACAAACTGGATAACAATACTTAAATAACAGGCACACTGAGACAATATCACAGCAGGGTATCACAGAGAAATAATGTCCTCAGGTAGGAAAACCTTAGTAGCCCGCCATGGCACCGGTGTAAGGACCCGGCCCAAGAATCATGGGAGAGGCGGACATTGGAGCTGGAGCTCGTGAACCTCGTCAGTTGACACAGCCGTGTTTAGCCAGACATTTGGGGCAGAACAAAACCTAAAACTAAATAAAAGGGTAAAAACAAAATAAACTTCACTAGTAACGGTCTGAACAGAAGTGAAAGTCGCTACTCTCTCGATCCAGTCGCAGACGACACCAAAGCCTCGAAGAGTCAACGAGAGCAAACACCAACAACAAAATAAAACACTATAACAAAAAAGAGTCGGGGAAACCGAAAGGGGCACAAGAATTTGACCCGGCTCAGACACCCCCCCCCCAAAAGGGAGACTCCCCTCTCCAACAAGGAAACTCAAGAAGCTCTCCCCAGTTAAGGAATTCCCCGGCAAGGCTTTAGATGAGAAATATGTGCCTTTCGATAAACCTTGCCGGTTTGGGGATCTCCCAACAGAGCCGTCACCGGGGTCAGAAACCTAAAGATACGGTGGGGGCCTGTCCACCGATAAGACAACTTTGCAGCCCTTTTGTCCACGGCCGAACTGGTCGGATGAACTCTACAATATACAAGTTCCCCCTCTCGGAAAGGGTTAGCCACACGCCCCTTGTTATACTTCCTCCTCAGCAATTCCCTAGCCCTGAAAAGATTTCGCCGGGCAGCTGCCCAAGTGCTAGCAACATCAGGAGTACCAGGCGGTGGCAGAAGGTCCCCAATCCTCCAAATATTAGCCAAAGGGTTGTTGGGTGGAAACCCAAACAACAACTCGAAGGGCACCGCCTTGTGACTTTCATGAACAGCTGTGTTAAAAGCAAATTGTATCCAAGGGAGTTCTTGGTCCCACGTCTCGTGATTTTTAGCATGGAAAGCGATGAGGGCTGATCGCAGATTACGGTTTTAAAACGCTCTGCGTGGGAGGGCTTTGGGTAGTAAGGCGAAGTCGTCACATGGCGGATACCGTGCCCAAAGCACATTCTCTTGAATTCATTGGACAAAAACTGAGTTCCATTATCGGATACTATAGTGGCGGGAATTCCGAAATGTTGGAAAAGATTGGTACGGAGCACCTTAGTCGTGAGCTGAGCTGTGGCGCTTCGTAACGGAAAACAACCAGACGAACTTGGAGAAAGCATCTAAACAGACAAGCAGGAACTTATTACCTGACTTGCTACGAGGGAAAGCCCCAACGTAGTCGATGAAAAGCTTCTCCAGAGGTCTCTCCGCCACTTCAGATGACAACAGACCCAGCTTAGCGTTCTGGGCGGGCTTGCTTAACGAGCACAGTTGACATGACCGTACTCGAGCCGCAATGTCCCGATCCATGCCCCTCCAAATGAAGAGGTCCCTAATCTTCGCGATGGTTTTATGTATACCTAAATGACCGCCCACGGGAGAAGTATGGAAATAATGAAAAACCATCGGTACAAGAAGACTTGGCAGCACTAATTTGGGCTTTCCCCGCTGCCTAGCTCGACAGCAAAGGGTACCTTGGGACAGAAAGTACGGGGGGTGAGCACCTCCCCCTTGAAGCTCACAGATAATATTGGCCAGCTCGGGATCATTTAGTTGATGAGGGAGGATATCCGAAAAGGCCAGAGGACAGTCAAGCAGCACAGCCCCACATACCGGCTCCAAATCCTGAAATTGGTCGCCGGGAGTATGGTACATCCTAGAAAGCGTATCGGCAATGATATTTTGCGTGCCACGCACATGTTGCACAGTAAATTTAAGGGAAGATATTTGAACGACCCAACGACCAATTTTACCAAGCTGACGAGGATGAGCGAGGAGCCAAGATAGTGCCTGGTTGTCGGTTTCAAGGAGAAACTCTTTATGTTCTAAAAACCTTCGAAATTTATTTATCCCGAACACAACAGCCAAACACTCCAGCTCATAAATGTGTCAATGTGCGTGAAGCATAAGCAATTGGCTGCCGGACGCCATCCACCTCCTGAGACAACACCGCCGCAATAGCCAAGGAGGACGCATCAGTTTGTAAGACGAATTTTCGACCAAAATCCGGCATAGCCAACACAGGAGGCTGCATAACAGCTTCTTTCAACAATTGAAAGGACGTCTGCTGTGTTTCACCCCATTCAAACTTAGCACCCTTCTTGCGAAGCAGATTAAGAGGAGCGGCCAACTCTGCAATATTGGGTATGAAACGCCTGTAAAAATTTGTCATTCCCACGAAACGTGCAACTCCCTTTGCATCTTTGGGAGGAGGAAAATCCCTGATCGCCTGGGTCCGAGCTGGATCTATGCAGACGCCCCGGGTGGAAATAAGGTGACCCAGAAAAGAAATCTCACTTTGGGCGAAAGTCACCTTTTCCGGGTTGACGGTAAGGCCAGCACCACGCAACCTAAATAAAACTTCCTCCAGATGGGTCAAATGTTCTTCAAAGCTCTCACTGTATACAAGAAGATCATCCAAATAGTTAAATACAAATTTAAACTTGACGTCATGGAAAATAGAGTCTAATAGTCGGGTAAGAGTTTGAGCTCCCACAGCTAAGCCCATTGGAACACGGGTAAACTGATATAAATTCCAGGGAACACAGAACGCAGTGAGAGGACGAGATTCAGGCTTCAAAGGTATCTGGTTGTAAGCCTGGTTAAGGTCAAATATGGAGAAAAATTTGGCCTTACCGAACCAATCAAATGCCGAATGTAGATCGGGGAGAGGTACCGAGTCAATCTCAATCTGGGAATTAAGCTTTCTATAGTCCAGGACCATTCTGGACTTACCATTTGGCTTAGGGACCAGGAAAGCGGGACTGGCATAACCTGAGCAAGAAGGTTCGATAACTCCATTCTCTAGAAGTTCATTAATGATGCTCCTCAGCGTTTCCATTTTAGGTGGAGCAAGTTTGTAGGGGTGAGAACGAACCGGGCGGGTATCAGTGAGGCGAATCTCGTACTCAAGAAGCTTCGTAACACCCAGTTTTGGTGTGAGTACTTCTGGGAAACGGCAACAAATGCCCCTTATAGCCTCAGCCTGCTCCACGGTCAGATGCCCCAACGGATCAGGAATGGAAACCCTATCTCCCTCCGCTTCGACTGCGGCAGCCCCATGAGAATATTCATCCGAAAAAGGTATTGACACCCGCCGAGAAAAGCGAAAGAAACACCGGCCATTGCCCAAGTCCAAAATCATGCCAGTCCTCCGAATAAAATCAGCCCCCAAGATAAAAGGAAAACACAACTCCCCTGCCACCAAAAACCGCCACACCCAAGAAAAATGGTGGATTTTGATTTTAAACTGGACTTCATGAGTGATGGGCAAAGGAGAGCGAGACGCTGTCCAGCAAATTAAAGAACTAGGTTCAACCTGTCGGATGAGACCAGAGGCTGACAACTCCTGGAAAAAAACGCAAGGATATCAGGCTGCGTGCTGAACCAGAATCCACAAGGGCCTTCCGGTTCACATCTCCGACAAGGACATCTACACGTGGGCAAACCGAGCAACCCGCTCTCACACCCAATGCAGCCAAGGAAGCAATGGTCTCCTTATTGGTGGATACCTTACAAGATTTGACTTTATTACCCCTGTTCTTTACCCTAGCAGACATCACTCCACCAGACATATTTAGTCCGGCAACTATATTATTACTAACAATATTAGGTTTTCTTGCCGAAGTGACGGAGTTAACAAGGAGTCCAGTTCCAGGTCCCGGAAGATTAACTAGTCAGGAGGAACCAAAAACTCCCACGTGCCCGAGGACAATCCCGCCTCAAGTGACCCCTCTGGTTACAACCAAAACAAGTTGGGGGTTGCCCACGCGGGCGTTGCACCCCCTGCCCTGACCCTGCTGAAACCCGAACCTTTCCAGGAGGTTCACTGGGCAGATGTCCCATCAATCTCTCCCTTAGGAAATCCGCATCCTGGACTCCTCTGGATGCAATGCAGAGACGGTCTAGATCCGCCCAAGACGTGGGTCTTGTGCAGAAAACCAAACGACAACGGTCCTCCAGGTTGATTCCCTCCAGAATAATGTCCACCAGTTGCCTTTCGCTTAAGTCAAGACGTAGTATTTGGGCCACCCCTCGTATCTCGCCGACAAATTGACTAAGCGTCTCTCCGGGTGCCTGTGGGCGATAAATACGTTCAACTCGCAAACGCTCCATGACACGACCAGGTATAAAATATTCAATAACTTGAGCATGAAACTCATCAAAAGATGCTCTTCGCTTGAGACAGTCAAGTAGGCGGTCACTTAGTGGTCTCAAGCAAAAGGGGGCTAAAATTTCCATAAGTACCAAATCGGTCATTCCAGGAAACTCCTGAATTTTGAAAGCTTCCTGAAGAAAAGCAAGGAGGTGATTTAACTCCAATCCATCGGCCTTGGGCATGCTCTGAAGTATAGGTGAGAGTGGGTGGGACAACTTGGCAAAGGCTGAACTAAATAGACCTGAGACATCATGGCCATCAGCAACCGTCCCACAACCTACATGATCCATGAACACAGGATGTACCGAAGACTTTGAACCTCCAATTGCAGCAGAAATGGCAGAGGATACCAATTCCGAATCTCGGCACCCTGGAGCAACACCCTGAGGACCTGCAGCTCCTCCAAGCTCAGCAATACGAGAATCCGAAATTGACAGAGTAGGAGGCTCCTGAAAGGAGGCCCCTCTCTCTCTGACGGACCTAACCTCACCTAGACTCTCCAGGGCTGACTGTAGTTTTTCAGAAGTAGTAATGGCCCATGCACCAATATCAGCGGTGAGTCCAGGAGCCTTATTAAGCAGTTGCACCCTGGCGCACCAGTGAATAATCTGGGAGCCCAAACGAGCCTTGGCCGACCCAGTTAAAGGCAGTGACCCACTATCAATGTCATCCTCTAATTCTTCCATCCTAGTCTTGCAGCTAGCTAATTCATCTTCCAAACAAAATGATTCCTGCCATGTCCTGTCTAAGTTCAAACAGGCCCTGAGCTGAGCTCTCAACCCCTTTACGTCCTCCTGAGCCTGCTGCCCCCTAGACACGACCTCAAAAACCAGCTCCGGCTTCCGGAGATACTCAGGCACCAAAGAGACGGCCATAGCAACTTCAAGACAAACAAAATCTAACTTACTAAACTTAAGTAGTCTCAACTCAAAAGGCAACCAACTGACGAGGCTCAATAAGAGTACCCAGCTCCTACTTCCCTGAGGCAAAAAAAAAACCCAGTAAAACCCCGCACAAATACAATACTATAAAACACGGAATAACTAACACACAAAACTCAACATTACATGCTCCCAGCCCGGGAAACCGCTTGGCAAGCCATAACCACGCTCTGCTACCATCTGAGCCACACCCCGCTTCCGCTCGCCCGTACCAAGCTAGCTTAACAAAGAACGTGCTCCCATTGGAGCGGAGCGGGGCCCGACTCACGGAGAGAGAGCAAGGAAAGGCAAAGAAAGAACGTGGATGGCCAGCCATAGTGAAAATATATATATATATATTTGAAAAGAAAAAAAACAAGGGGACAAACGCAGACAAAACTACCCAGAAAGGTTGCCTACTCAGGTGCACCTGGAGAACAAAACTATAAGTGGTCAACCCAGACTTATGGATAAAATTAAAAATCTTTATAAATTTAAGTTAGATAGAATTTAGAGCGCCAAATTTCAAACAGGAAAAGCCAAAATCACCCGGAGTCCTGTGGCACAGGGCGGGTTCCTGAAAGGATAGAATTAACCTAAACTTAACTACTTAAAACTAGATAACAAACTGGATAACAATACTTAAATAACAGGCACACTGAGACAATATCACAGCAGGGTATCACAGAGAAATAATGTCCTCAGGTAGGAAAACCTTAGTAGCCCGCCATGGCACCGGTGTAAGGACCCGGCCCAAGAATCATGGGAGAGGCGGACATTGGAGCTGGAGCTCGTGAACCTCGTCAGTTGACACAGCCGTGTTTAGCCAGACATTTGGGGCAGAACAAAACCCAAAACTAAATAAAAGGGTAAAAACAAAATAAACTTCACTAGTAACGGTCTGAACAGAAGTGAAAGTCGCTACTCTCTCGATCCAGTCGCAGACGACACCAAAGCCTCGAAGAGTCAACGAGAGCAAACACCAACAACAAAATAAAACACTATAACAAAAAAGAGTCGGGGAAACCGAAAGGGGCACGAGAATTTTACCCGGCTCAATTGTTATCATTATTCTGATACTAATTCAGTTTCAAGAATTATTAAAGGCGAGTGTGGAATAACAATAGTTTTGTCTACATAAATAAACAACTAGTTCAGCGCAGGAAATGACAAAATAAATTCATCAAGTTTAAGACATTATTACCGATGTTACAAAGTTGAAGTTTAAATCTACTTAAAACATTCAAGCATATCCTGTTTTATTGTGTTTCGATAAAACCATCACTAAAATAGTATATGATAAATATTATGCTACTGTGTGTAGCATATACAGGGTGTCAATTAAGTCTGGAACCTCTTTTTTATTTTTGAACCATAATAGAAAGAAATACCAAAGTTCACACGTGATTACTGGTGATAGTAACGCACACATCTGTCCAATTACCGACGGGATAATCCCTTTGGGGGACGGTCCACAAGGAGTCAGACAAAATTCTTAAACAGCAGCATAGGTCAAGTTTGGTATCAAATTAAAGGTCTTACCTAGCAGAGTACAATGCCGCAAACCGGACTTAAAAAGGTGGATTCATTCAGTAGTTATAGCTATTTGAATTTTAATACAATTGAACAATGTAAATTATTAAGTATTACAAGTAAACACCAATTTTTAAATACCTGTGATCAAAGTAAGTGTTCAAAATGTTCCCCTCCCATCATCTGACAATGTAGTAATCGAAGCCAGGAATCAATAATTATTACCAATAACACAACTACTGTTAGAATGTGAAAGTGGCAGATTGAGTCATACACAGCATCCACAGAAACTTAACGTTTGGGCAGGTATTATAGGAAACCAAATTATGGGCCCATTATTTATTAATGGTAATTTAAATGGTGACTCGTATCTAGCAAAGCTCCAAATTGAGATAATTCCTCTGCTTTTGGTCGACAATTTCAAAGAATTTATTTCCAACAAGATGGCGCGCCACCACACTTTGCTCTCCTTGTTAGAGAATACTTGGATACAATATTCCTTCACAGATGGGTTGGAAGACATGGTGCAATAGAGTGGCCTGCTCGTTCCACTGATTTATCTCCGCTGGATTTTTTTCTTTGGGGATACCTCAAAGATAAAGTTTATCGTACTAAGCCTCGAGATTTGGCGCACCTAAGAAATCTCATAGTCCAAGAAGCTCAAGATATTCCTCGTGACTACCTTCAAAATGCAGTGGATGGCTTTTACAACCGCCTAGGACATTGCCAGACGATGGTAGGGGAACATTTTGAACACTTACTTTGATCACAGGTACTTAAAAATTGGTGTTTACTTGTAATACTTAATAATTTACATTGTTCAATTGTTTTAAAATTAAAATAGCTATAACTACTGAATGAATCCACCTTTTTAAGTCCGGTTTGCGGCATTGTACTCTGCTAAGTAAGACCTTTAATTTGATACCAAACTTGACCTATGCTGCTATTTAAGAATTTTGTCTGACTCCTTGTGGACCGCCCCCCAAAGGGATTATCTGGTCGGTAATTGGGCAGATATGTGCGTTACTATCACCAGTAAGCACGTGTGAACTTTGATATTTTTTTATATTGTGGTTTAAAAATTAAAAAAGAGGTTCCAGACTTAATTGACACCCTGTATGTATGTATACTCATGTGAGTCTTGTAGTACATTCAGAGGAAGTTTTGCGGCATGTGGCACAGTCAGCGCTACCGTTTGTTATTTAGGACAAGAAGATGAGGAAAGCCTTAATTGAGCTTCAAGAATGAACAATCATGACAAATCAGTCAGGAGGGATAACGTTCGGGTAGGGGATGCCTTCTGTCGAGTTCCTATGAGGATGAATAAACGGGACCTTCTTAGTCATATCGCCTTGAAAGAAAGGGAGGTTAGATTTGTTATAGCCTCTTCAAATCGAAGCGAGCAGAGATATTTTCTCGGGCATGTTTAGACTTAAAGGTTTTTCTGGACAACCAATAGATTGGCATATGACTGCCCAAGTTTACAAATAGTTGAATTAAAAAGTTCATCGATAGGTCTAGTTTTTCTGTGGAGCTTGACTGTTTGAGTGATAAAGGTTATTGTCATCATGAGAGGAAGTTCGGTGCTGCGAGTATTAACTCATATCCCATGATTCCTTTCTTTCCAATTTTGTATTTATTTGAATTTTCCTGTCTTTTTGTTTATGTTTTTGTTGCCTATGTTGTTGAAGTATATGATCCAATGCAAATTATTCGTTGATCCTTATCGAGGTAATCAAGGTTAGCACTAAATATATCCAACATAGTCTTAATAAAAAGAGGAATAGTTATTGCTCGAAGATTAAGCCTATTATGGTCGGGATCTATGAATGTACTCAATAGAAAATTTATATTGTCTATTGAATACTTAACATTTGAATTTTAAAATATTACTTATCTATTTATTATTTGTGTAGGAATTTCCCCCATTAAAAATTAAAGTTAAAGCTATCTATCACCATTTCTCACGATAAAATTTAATATAACTTCTATTTATACAAAAAAAGCATAATTTATTTTATGAAGCGGTAGGGAATTACTGGAATGTATATTAAATTTAGTCTGTTTTATAATCAGGGCTAAATAAAAATTACTGAAGATGAAACTTTATAGTAAGTAAACCAGTTAAAACTTGTTTTTATAGTGATATGTTATATCTATTTATGACCTAAGGAAGTTATATTTTTAATTTAAAATATTTAAGAAGAAGAATGTATCTTCCATATTCTACAATGAATATAAGAGAATTTTAATTAAAAGAACGTAACTCTCTGCAGTTATCTTGTGTATTTACATACTGTCAAAAGTACATATTATAATGTACAACAGATCTTCTTTGAACCTGATTATAAGATGTCTCTATATTGTGTTTAAAATTCATACAACTTCTCATAAGTTGATCAAAACACAAATTTTTATTTTATTGCCTTTGGGAATTGTATCGGAAAGGGCAGTGATCAAAAATGGTTTACATATTATTCCAATCGAAAACCTAATGAACCTTAAGATTTATTACAGTGCATTATTATTGACGGTAAATTATAACATGAAACTACTGTGCTGTAATTACATATCTATATTCCATGTTAAACTACTATACAATAACTGTATACCTGTAGTTAAAACTTTCATTGCGGCTTTGGACATAGTGATCTTGAACACACATTCTAAGCGGCTTACCCTAAGGAGTCCACCGCATTCTATGAGTTGAAAACTATCCTGGACGTATCCGCAATGAGCCATATCATTATTTCAAAATCTCAAGTCTGAACCAGTTCTTTTGCAGTGTTACTAGTATAATGCATCCAGACGTAGACTGTGAGAGATTTCATGATTGAATCATCTGGGTCAAAGCAGTCTGGGATGGAGTTTTTCGTCATATTGTCTAAACATTACATTAATCTACCACGAAATATTTAGTGACAGGTAGGATGACAAAAAAGATGATTATAACGGCAGGATTGATGTCACCGATATTGATGATATTCGCTTCACCATCAGTAGGTTCAGTTGTGAAAATCTTAAAAATTTAAACAGTGGGAACTAGTAATAGGTATTATATTTCTCATGTAACTCCTCCACTGCGCGTTGGTGTGGAGAAGAGTATATAACATTGAATTAAAATAAAACTAAATAGTTTTTCTCAACAACAACTTACAGGTTAAATGTTACATTTTAGTTCGTTTTGATACCATATGTATATATCAAATACACAACTTAAACTAAAATCGTATTTGAATAATCAATATCTCTATTATTAAAGTCAAACACTATTACTCGAAAGGTGAAACATTCCTGCCGGCACATTTGAAAGTAATTTCTAATTTTCATACGTGAAAATTATTTAGAAAGATGTGGTTTAGTTCATTTATACAATGACTTTTAAGGTATATTACAACAACAAATATATAATACCATTTTCCGTTTATATATAGTTCATTCTACAACAAATTTTTTAGAAGAGTGTGTTCATGGGAATTTAATGAGGAATAAATATATCGTATTTGTGAAAATTATGGAAAAATAAAACACTTTCGGCAATGTTAGATGTTAGCTGTTCATGGGTTTCTTCATGCCAAATAGGAACTCTTAAGTGTCAGTGCTGATCATTTTTATTATTAGTTTTTACATCGTTAAAAGTAGTTATAAATAAAACAAAACATTTCTACGCACAATGCATTTTATTTTTTAAATACACCTATCAACTAAATAGTCGTAACACTTTTAATTTTCAACTAACTTCTACAAAAAGAATACTGTTGGGTTCTTTGATTGGAACAAAACACCACTGTAACTCATTTTTGTAGGAATAACTACAGTAATCATGTATTAGTTAAATTTCTCTTTGTCATGGAATATAGTTTAAAAAAATAACACACCACCTACCTTGGATTGGAAGTAAAGCAAGATACTCATAAACTTTAGAAGGTGGTTGTTAATTAGCCTAATCGGTGAGCTGATGGTTTGTAGTGTTGGGTAAATAAGAGAAACTAAAATTTTTAAAGTACATTTATGTACGGATGTAATAAAACTATAATTTATTATATAATATTAGAAGTTGAACTCTCAAGCACAACTGATAATAATAATCAAACCTCGCCAAAAAATTAAGAACACTGCAACATCAACTAACCCAAACGGTGAAAATAATATAAAAAGATAACCCATGTAAGTTTTAACAACATCTATAGAATCGTCTATGGAAAACAACTTGTACGGGTATGTGATGTTTTCATATTGTATCATCGATGACCATAAAGAATGAGTCAATCGGATCGATTAATCATAAAGAAATGTATGTGCTCCCCAAACATGCTATAACATTTTCTATTTACATTTGTTCCAATAGATAAAAACAATCAACTGAAATTATGCGTAATATGAACGAAATCGATCTACACGTATATTTCAAATACGTTTATTTGACTTGTGTTTTAGTATAATATTTTTTCTGTTAAACTGAAATTCATTTCATCTTGAAAACATGTGGCAAATATCCGTACTAGAAAGTGACATAATTTGATGTCTAGTTCTAATGCGGGCACACTTCTACAAATAAAAAATATAAAATGCGGTAAATAACTGCATGCAAGTGTTAATAGAGCATAGAAACAAATTAGGTTTGCATAAGAACACACAATAAAGTTAGATACTTCTAGTAAATTTAAATGAGATATGTATGTAATTCTTTAGCTCCTAATTTCTATTACAGTTAAACACAAGATATTTTAAGAATGTTTTCGTGATGTATGAAAATATACACGTGACTCAAAGCTGTGGAAACACTTGCAAAGAAAGTGCAAAGAAGACGCCGGTATATTGCTATAAAAATTTTGATTACAACTATTTTAATTACGTATTTATTTCTCATTGTTATATTACCAATAACATATATTATTTTTGCCAACATTTCCAAAGAAGTGTAATATTGTAGCTGTTATATATTTTAATGGATCTATGATATCCACTTGCGATAATATATAGTGATGTGTCAGTTACTAAAGCGACCATTCATTTAATATTATAAAACTTTTATGTGAGTAGAACAATTATGCCATTAAAAACTCTTCGTCTACATGTAATAAACAACAGTATTATTTAAACAGTATAATATTTGGAGATATTAAAGAACTACTACTCCTACAAATATTTAGAAGTAGCGTGAAAGGAAAAGGTGTTTAAGCTTGAAATGTTGAATACAAAATACGGTGAAAAGGTCAACCGGAGAAGGGAGCACTACCACAAAAGGTTCTTGGCCATTATTTACCCAATGTTGCAAACATTTGTGCGTTGCGTCTTTCCCAATACATTCTCTTGTTTATATAGCTAGGAACGAATAATCTATTGTAAAACCTCACATTTTCATTGCATAAAATCAGGTGTAGAAATGTAATAGTTATTCTTAATCCATATTTAACACGTAGGCTATATACTCATAAAATTTCATTAATATATTATATGGTTTAACTATAATTTACAAAGTTATGCATTTTAAATTACATGCAACTTGACGCATATGTTTTCATAGTTTATGAAAACACCTCCACCTCTATAATCTAATTGTTTTTACACTGCGTAGAGATCAATATAGATTAAACAACGATAATTAATTCCTATTCAATTAGTTTAACATCTCTGCCTTGATCAAGATAGCTCAGATGATCTTTAGTCAACTGACGTAAAAAAATAAACGTAATATATACTTAAACTCGTACAAGTGATTTGAAGTGGTCAGAGATATAACGGATTGGTTATCAATATAACAAAAAGGGATTAATATAGATTCCTAATCACAGGCCACCTGCTTTTTGATAATTTACTATTAGAACTGTTTTGTGAGTTATTTTTGATCTTTATTACTTATATTGGTACTCTTATTATCTTTGTGTAGTAGTGAGGAATATTTCAAGAATTGCATTGTGTTAACAATGTTTCTATGTGGACAAGGGAACTTAACTCATAATCTCGACACAGACCGCGTTAGCCTAACAACTAAGATAAACTATTTATTTTAAATTTAAGTACTTTTAACATGTTGTAGCGTTTTTAATTTAAAAACGCTACACATGTGCAGAAATGATTTGAATAAGAACAGAAGTTAATAAATTTAAACAAAATATTCCATTACTAAAAATGTCTAATCTAATCGTGGAGCAATGTATTATTCGTTAAAGTATATGAAGCTGTAAGTTCACGTTTAATAGGGTCATTACACCATAAAACATGAATAAAGTAAAGAGTATAAAAACTTTCCGTACTTGAGGTAGCGTCTCATTAAGTCTTCTTGATTTATACTCGAGGGAAAGGGTGGTTTGTGAAGGGAGGAGGATTGAAGGGGTAATTGAGGCTGTAAGAAGGTAAATGCCACCTGCACGCGAATAAATACTATAAAATGTAAATTACTTGGACTCTCTCAACTTTTACCCACGGCGAAGGACGGTTGTTCTTTTCAAAATAAGTTTGAGTTTTATTTATTTACCCTAACAAGTTATGATATAAACTTAAACGAACTGATGTTTTACAACATAATGAAAGGAGAGCAGCTTTTATAATGGTTCTTTTACATTATGATCAAAGAGGGCGAGCCTTTTAATGTCGTATGGCATTTTAATTAATATCTTATTCTTGTTATAAGCAAAGTTATTATAGACTAACCAGAAAATATGTATCGACAGCATGTGTCCTGGAATATTTAACAATGGGTGGGCCGTGGAAACCCCTTTAGAGGTGCGTTATTTTAAGAGTTTACAACAGAAACCTAAAAAGCGTACAAGGTCTTAGAGAATTTATATTACTGGGACGCTAGCGGGGCCGTTAAGCAAAGAGATGAAAGGAGAATGTTTTCAGGACTAAAATGAAGTAAAATTCTCTTTATAGGAATATAGTTTGATATTTGTTTTATCAACTCCTATTAACTATTTAGAAGGGACTTACTGTCATAGAAATTTGTATTTTTTTATACACTCTGCGTAAATATCACAGAGCATGAGAACGGTTTTAGATATGTAATACACGTTGCAATAAATATTTAGCCAATTATGTTTATTATTAAAACCATGATCACTTTTAATATGAAGCAAACACTCATGAAATTAATGTTTTAAATTCTAAAGAATCCAATATTGGAACGTGTGAATCCCGATTGATATAGTTACACTATTTCACATAGGTTCGAAATGAGATTTTAAGATTTCCTAGATAATAAAGTATGTTTTTTGAACTTTATTTAGGTAATTGGAAAATGTTTTCATTACCATTTTAATATTCTCTTTTATTGAATAAAAGGCAGTTAGTGTCCTAGGGCATACCTTTCGTAAGAGGGATCAGTTATTGGAGGGGGGTCATCTATTGGAGAGTATGTGACTCAGTAATTAGTGCTATTAAAAATATTTATAGTATAGTAATAAATGGATTATGGAAATCCTGACTAAATGAAATTAAAAAAGTTAAATCACAGACGGCTCCTCAATAATTTAGATGTTTTAGATTAAGACTTGGACTATGGATGTTTTAGATTAAGACTTGGACTATGGATGTTATTACGGAAGATGAAAGTGTCTACGTATTACACGGTAAGACTTATTCTCAAACTCAGCTTCATTTAGTTATGGCTTATTTTCCTCATTTAAGCGATTTTTAATGAAAATGTTGAGAGTCCAACTGATTCGGTGTCATTGGCCATTGCTAGGACGGGTAAGGGTTAATGAGAGCTTTACAAACAACGATAAAGTTGTAGTTTTCTATTAAATCTTACTTCCTAACCAGCGTGTCTAATATAATTTTCCAATCCCAAATGCTGTTTGTTCTAAAGTGTTTTATGTGTTTTTATTACAATACAAAACTTTAAGTGATCATATTGAATCTAACCTATATCCTAATAATATTTATTAGGATCCTAATAATATTATAAATACGAAAGTGCATTTCTGTTTTTGTTTTGTTTTCTCACGTAACCGTAACCGGTTGTACTAAAATTTTACAGGTACACTCATAGGTACCCTCGTATGAACATAGGCCTATTATTATTGCAAAAATCCCACTGGGCTACACCCCACCGGTCTCTTAATTAACGAAAAATCCCATCTTGGTCTCTAAAGTTACAAAGTATTAATTTAAAGAGCTTATTAAATGCAAGCAACTTTTCTGTGTAAACATTGTTTTATACAGCACAACCATATGTTATTTTAAACCACTATTTTCAATTATTTTACATTTATATTTTGTAAATTCTTTAATAAGTAATCAGTTTTCAAGCCGTTTTTTCAACTTCAGCGATTAGGTAAGTACCCATCTACCTTAGAAAATGTCCAAATACGAAGGTCAGAATTTGATTCCAAAGACAACCATTTTAGCAGTCAGCAAGAACAATGCTAGATGAAAGTTGGACTTACTGAAATTTTGGACTATTGTACCAATTCAAGCTATAAATATTCTAAAATATTAAAAATATTTTTCAGTTTATAAAGAAATAAATGAGTAAATAGTGTCATCGTTGATGTTCTTTTAACCGTACATTTGTAGCATACATTTAGTATAATATATAACAGACAACATCACTATCTAACTTTTAACATAAATTAAAAACTGATATAAACCCATCTTAGTTGACTTTAATCTTTAAGAAGGCTCTCTGATTTGAACATCTATGTTTATTTTCTTGAGTGAGAAAAAAGGAAAAATCAACTGTGATATAAGAAAGGACGAATTTTTAATGGCCAAAACCATAAACTTTTTGATATATTTTCATTATCGTGGCAACGAGGCAAACTCAACATAGTAGTCGAAAATATAATTCACTCGAACCAGTAGTGTCACACACGAGCAACGCCTTCTAAACTGCTTGCGAACCCGCGAGTAACTGCTAGTTTTATTCACAAAAATAACGTATAATTGACTAAACTAAAGTACAATGTTTCCCATTCTTAATACTTACTCAGTTACCCAACGCCTTGTTGTGTCGGAAAGAACTTTACTTTGAACCTGCTAGTGGAAGCGAGGAAAAGTTTTCATTTATATGTAGATCCTACGTTGTAGAAGGTTCAAATCTATTTACCTGAAAGTTCAGGAGAAACAATTTCTCTATGCACTTTTATTTAACTCGGTAAGTTATTTTATCCGTAGTATACAGATATATTTTAATACTGGAAAATGAAAAATATGTTTACTGCATGTATTTTGAATTTAGCTTTGAAACAATTGATATCAAAAATATTTAACATTATGCCTCCTCCCGACTCACTTTAGAATCATTAATGTTTTTTAATGACACTGGATTATTGTTTGGATTTTAAGGTGTTCACATATACAGTATAATAAAGTAATAGTCCGGTAAAATAAGGATGCAACCTCGGAATGAAAGATAATAAGCTAAAAATTTGCATACGTCTTTATTTTGATGGTATAAAACTTACCTCAAAAGTCTCATATAATCACGTGTACGCGTCTTTAGATATTTAAGGTCAAAGTTCACGAAAATCAGTTTTTTGAAAATATCTCGTTTCCCTTACGCTAAATGACTTTGAAGGTGGTAAGAGAAATTGTAGAACGAAAAATTCTCTTCAACTTTTGTCCTGAAGTAATTTTATGTACGCTCAAAACCCTTTTGAGATACAGCGCAAAGAGTAGTGGACCGCTTACCTGTATATACGATAATGCGAGGTCGGCCAGTAGAATACAATAAACAAATAAGTTATATTGTTAATTATTCACTTACTATTATTATTATTACTTAATACTATTATTATTGTTAGCATTATTATCATTATTATTACATTTTTATTATTATCATTATTATTACATTTTTATTATTATTTATTATTTAATATTCCCATATTTATAGATATTAATTATAAATTATATATTCTCTAAATAATACTTATTTTATTTTTACCAAACATACAATATTAAAAGAAATATTTAAAATGAATTTTAATTATATATTTATTTATTGATCCAATAATCAATTTATTAAAATTACAAATATAAAATATTTGTTTTTATTATTAGTGATTAGCCTAATATTATTTGTGTTTTAATTTTCTTCTTCTTCTTTTTCCTCTGGCTGTTCAATATCAGATTCATTATCATCATTCTCGTTTTACAAAAGTATCAGAATAGAAAGATTCAAGAATATCAGGTGCATATTCACTTCCTTTATTGAAACCATCTGAAGTTGATGAAGCGTTGAGGCATGATTGTCCATTACACTACCCACAAATTAAAGTGCATCGCAATTCTGATTTCCTGCATCCGCAATTAGAAAACCACAACCTTTCTTGCAATTGCAAAATATTGTATTCAGCAGTTCTTCTGGTGCTGGGTAATAATGTTGTTATTGGTTCCATTTTGCAGTACCCACCCAGCCGAATTCCTGGGGTTCTAAATCATTTCCCAACCAAATTTGGGTCTGATAATAGACACGAAGGATATGCTGACGAGCTGCTGTACTTGAAGGTGGAAGACTTGATAACTGCACTGGTTTGTTGCGTCTTGTTGATTTGATGAACTGGGTGTAATCGAAAAGAGTCTATATCATCTTCTGATTTCGGAGCATTATACGTTGCTAAGAAAATACTCCATTTTCAAATAATTTTTGTACAGAGCAGTTTTTTTTGTTTAAATAGTTCAGCTGAATGATTTAAATCGTGATGTTTTTCGAACATTTAAAAAACGATATTTTACCTTTTTTATAAAGCGCAAGAAGTCGTATAACATCCACTAAAACGCGTGTAAAAATATGTGTTTCTTAGAATGAGGGTATTTATCAAAACTTTTCGATAAATACAGTTTTGTCTCCACATTACTCTTACCCATTTTTTGAAAAAAATTTCTTGTTGATGTGATTGAGAAAGTCCTATCAAGATAACTAGCAAATCAATATCTTCAATGACAGAAGTAATTTTTTTAAAGTACAGACTGCAATAGCTGTTTTCTACATTGATAATATCAACCATCATCTCTGGCTTGTTTTGTAGTGATATTAACAGTTTTTAATTATGTTGATAAGCATGTCTATAAATATTTTTTTATTAGATGAATTCGATAAAAATTTTTCTTGGCTAATTGGCACCTCCATAGTTTCATCAAAGCGGAGTTCGTAAGATTTTGAAACACCAGCAGTTCTTCTTAATTGTTCCATTGCTTTAATGTTCTTAGTGTAGTCTGAGTAAGCATAAAATACAACAACGATACTTAACACATAATGTGTTTTGTAAATATTTGACATATTTATTCAAAATATAAGAGATAGTATCATCATAGTAGTATTCCATACAACGCGATGCAAGAGAAATCAACCATCGATGATATAAATATTCATATGGTATAATATTCATAGTAATATAGTAATATGGAAGAAAAGTATTTCTTTTAATATTGTATGTTTGGTAAAAATAAAATAAGTATTATTTAGAGAATATATAATTTATAATTAATATCTATAAATATGGAATATTAAATAATAAATAATAATAAAAAATGTAATAATAATGATAATAATAAAAATGTAATAATAATTGATAATAATGCTAACAATAATAATAGTATTAAGTAATAATAATAATAGTAAGTGAATAATTAACAATATAAACTTATTTGTTTATTGTATTCTACTGGCCGACCTCGCATTATCGTATATACAGGTAAGCGGTCCACTACTCTTTGCGCTGTATCTCAAAAAGGGTTGAGCGTACATAAAATTACTTCAGACAAAAGTTGAAGAGAATTTTTCGTTCTACAATTTCTCTTACCACCTTCAAAGTCATTTAGGCGTAAGGGAAACGAGATATTTTCAAAAAACTGATTTTCGTGAACTTTGACCTTAAATATCTAAAGACGCGTACACGTGATTATATGAGACTTTTGAGGGTAAGTTTTATACCATCAAAATAAAGACGTATGCAAATTTTTTAGCTTATTATCTTTCATTCCGAGGTTGCATCCTTATTTTGCCTTATTTTACTGAGTTATAAACAAAATTTTCATAACTTAGCAACAGCTGCAACAAAATACATACATCTGTAAAACTACCTTGTTATTCGTAATTATTAGTTTATATTTATAAAAAATTACAGTTACACTTTGTAACGTGTGGTGACGTTTGAAATCAGACTTGATGTAATGAAATGTGTAAATAATAGTATGTTGATATTCTTGATATAATGTTGATATAATGTATGATATTCTTAATCAGCACAAACCAAGTAATATTCTTATGTTAAGAACAATTGCAGTTATTTTTTACAAAACAATGCCTTTCTCCTCTTTTAGATCAGAATTGTTATTGCGTGAAGACGGAGACCGATTGTGCTAATTACGAAATCAAATCGTTTACTGCACTAAGAATACTATTTAAACATTGTCATTAATTAAAAGTGAGAAGAACTGTGAATGAGAGTACATATGTTACTTTAAATTGGCTTATCTGTTATTGTAGCATGGAAGCAGTGAACAAAGAAAGGACGGATTTGTCACGCAACAGGTACTAATGGCATTATAACAGGCACAACGAACTCGTGACATACAAAATACAGAGTGTGTTGTGTGGTATATTATAATTTATATAGTTTAAAACACAGATTTAGCAATAGATACCGGATATAAATAGGCTACCTTTGACAATAGAAAACATTAAGTATACAACGCTTGATCAGTAGTGTTGTACGAACAAAAAGAATTTTTACTACAGAATGTGCCCATGTTGAAATCAAATAATTTAAAACAATAGATATACTACTTAACTATGTCATTAAATTATTTTTGATAAAAATGTGCCTATGTGCACATAATGCACTCAAAATTACCTTCTATTTTACTGTTATTATTAAGTGTATAATTTTGTCATTTTGAGCTATAATCACCCTATAATACGATATAAAAATTGATAAAATGAAGACATAAAAGAAAGATAGCAAAATCTATATTATCCTTTATGAGACTAAAAGAACCCGCGTAATAAATATTTGCTTAAAAATACGTTTTACACAAATTAAGTTCTTAATTTCTCATTTTCTTGTGACAAACTCTCCCAAATAATTCATGAATTGGAAGGAAGAAGGAAAAATTTAGGTCAAGTTTTAACAATAAAATATAAAAACGTAGAGGATTATTAAAAATAACAGACAAAAGAAATCCAAAAATGTCAGAGAAACCATAACTATAAAAATACTAGAGCGCACTGGTCACAAGATCGAAGTAGATTTATGTTGCAGTACATAAGATCTGCCGTTATAGAACTTATGGACACTAACTTACTGCTTGGATCTTGTAAACATCTGATCTGACAGTCAGCAGGACATCTTGATACAAGTCATCTCTATTAAATCACTGTCTTAACTACCTATTCGCTGATTATTAGAATTGCTAGGTATTGCTTCATCTAGATTATTGTAAAATCAATTAAAGCCAAGACCCTATGCCAATGTTGTCTTAATTAATACGGTTTACTATACGAAATCATCACTTATGGTTGTTTTAAAAGTAAAACAACCATAAGTGAAAATATGTTAAATATGTTGTATAATATAATATTAATGAATCTTTTACATGTATTTAGTTTTTAAAGCATCAATAAAAATCAAATTTATATGCCTCAACTTATATGAATCAATGTACGACTGTTTTAATGATATTTCTGTATATATTCTTGTAAATAAAAATGAATCGCATACGTATTGCTAAGCTAATATAAAAAACTGCTGGACCAATGTAGTTAATTCTTTTCGTAAAATGTTCGTTGAAATCCCAGGAAGAGAATAATCATACGAATAGAGTGATTAGAAAATTTACCTCGAATATTTAAAAATTCTGATAAAAGGTAGTATTTATGTTTTATAATCTAAATTTAACTGACACTAAACATCTGTTGACGAGATGAAGATCGACAAATAGAATGTTTATATTTAAATGTTATAAAATATTATTTGTACAGTGCTTGATCACTAGCGTAATTCAGATAACAAATACAAAGTTAATATGTTATTTTTACTCGAGATTTTCACCGGTGGCTAATTCTAAATATTTAATCCATTTTAAATAATATTTTGAACACTGTTATAAACCCAATCCTAACGAACAAAGTTGTGAATGTTTTCACATAAGGTACTCTGAACTGGATGACTTCCTTGACGTGGAGACACATGCAACACCATTAAACTCAGTGTTGTTTAATAAATATAGCTTCATCCAAATTTTAGGTCTATAGGTCAGATTTTTTTAAGATATAATGCAGAAAGAATACATAGATAGAAAGAAATACAGAAAATGAATTTATTTCAGCCCCTCGAGCGATAAGCCAACGATAAACCAATTATTTATTAACTATACTAGAAATGAATATTAAATACCTATAACTCAATTAAATATTTTACGTCATCATCATTGTATATTAATGATACAAATATAATATAGTAACTATCCAAGTAAAGTGCTTAATCTCTCTTTAAATCTTGATTATGAAGATGAATGTGCAGGTAAAGAGGATCTTTTATAAGATTATTCATGGTTCAATGATACAAAATATAGTAAATTTACGTTCCAATATGTGGACATGATTCCTTTCTCAGGTGGATAACTAACCTAGCTAGTAGCTAGTAGCTAGTAGTGTCACACTACATTTCCACTAGAAGAGATGACAATTCTCGAAACTTAGTGTTACTAATTTTTGGTTTAAAGTTTTAAGCTTTAAAATTTTTGTTTTAAGTATATAGGCATTCTGAAAGTAAACTATATATTATACATTCAATATATTCGAATTCATGGAGTATATTTTATCAGTTGACATGATAAATCAACTATTACAATTATAATGTTACTGTAATTTCTTCTGTGTAGTTTGGTGTTGTTAGCTTTTCAAAGAATTATAAAATCATAGTTTCTATGACCCAAACAACGGATTATTTATTCTAATATTTTATAATATTTTTGGTTTAGTTATCCTGTTATATAAATAAACCTAGTACTACCTAAACAACTTGTATTGAAGTCGTTAAAGAAAAAGGACTCATATATCACATGTACAACTGTGTGGAGAGCGGCGTGAAAGAACAGGATGAGCTAAGCTCGAAATGTTGAATACAAAATACGGAGAAAAGGTCAACAGAGTGGAGAACGTAACCACAATGGGTTCTTGGCCATTATTTACTCAGCGCCGCAAACATTCGCGGGAGAAACAGTTATATCTACTAGCTTCTACTTTGCAAACATGAAACAGTTGTGTGATCGTAAATGGTTTACAAACTTTAACTAATTATGCGTGTTTGCATTACCAAATCTCGTTACACACCCAGTCTTAGTAATAAATATAGGAATTTAACATTGTTTTGCATACATACATTGAGTATCTATTTGAATTTACGTTAAAATTAATAGACTGACTTTTCAATCAGAACACTTACCATTTCATGAATATCGCATTGGTAAATGCAAAACTTCTAAGCATACTCTAATCAAGATATCTTATTTTCTAGCTTACTAATTTTTATTACCAGAAAATTTCGTTCTGTTAGTCCCATAAAACGAATTAAATTACTATATATCTTAAAATTAAAATTTTGTTTAGACAGTTAGCAGTATTGCGGGTCTCCGATGTTACGGCCACACGGGGAGAGCAAACCGTCCTAGATTTGGGGGTAAAGAACCACCTAGTGATATCCTCTAGAGTGACGTGAATAACCAACCAAAATTCATTACCAAGTGATTTTTGACTGGAAAGTGTTCTCACAGCAGTTTATAACAAGCAAAGGAGAGTACTATGAAATATAATTATTATGATTTACATTTTTATTGGCTGTTAGCGACGTCTTATCACTAGAGAGGCGACTTTATTTAGGTCTGTCTGCACGATATCTCGAGAATAAATTTACCTAAACACTTGATGTTTTGTATGAAGCATCATTTTTATATAAACAACATCGATCGATGATGGTACGTATCACTCCATGGCATTGTCTCAATGTTAGCAAGAATTTTTACATTGATCTCATTATATATATTATGTTGGTGACTAGAAAATCGCAAATAAATACGTACAATCACATATAGCTTATTAAAATGTTCTATAGAATTTTTCATGCAGCCATAGAGAACTCTGTTACGCGACTCGTGGTATGCGTACTACTATACTTACCTTGTATGTCCCGAGCTAAAAAAAGAGGAGATTAAAACCCTTGATACATTAAGTTTTACAAGTAAAACACGTACGGGGCTACATCTTAATAGATCTTACCTGTAACTGTAATAAATCTTAACATCGTAACTGTCAATATCTTCACCTTGACAGTTAAAAACTTACGGCAAAGTCTCCCGGACGCCGTATCCTGTGCTCAAGCAGTGTCATAATCGAGGTGGTGAGCTGGTTTTCAAACGTCTGGGAAAATTAGTCCTCAGATATATAGATTTAATTATTGAAGTTCTCTTAAAGTTATTGAAAATGCCATGTTTGTAATATTTCTTTATTATGAATAATGTTATAAGGAAAACGATTTGGGACATAAAACGTTTAGCACTATAGATTAGGTAGAGATCAAGATTTTCAATACGTTTTATGACGAATACGTCGATAAATCCTTGCCAGGATATCGATAGGAACGTATCCAATATTGAAAAGTATGAGCGCCCAGAACATTCAGTTTCATTATTGCGATGTGTTATGAGTATTTCATAACCGTATTGAGAATATTAATATAGATAATATATTATATAATATATAAAATTTATATATAGGGCCTATATATATATAATTATATGTATATAAATGATATATATATATATATATATAGGGCCTATATATAAATTTTATATATTAATTATATATTATACAATTATTATCTATATTAATATTCTCAATACGGTTATGAAATACTCATAACACATCGCAATAATGAAACTGAATGTTCTGGGCGCTTTTATATATATATCGGATCGGGAAATATATAATGGAATCGGGAATCTCAGTCCGAAGATCGAACCTCTTTCGGTAAATATAAGAAGAGATCTTAAAATTCAAAATATCCAAATTCTTAACAGATTTCTCCAAGAAGAATCCTGGTTTTTTTATTGATAGTTTTGATAATGCGGAGGAAGCGCTTTCTGCGTTTACAGACCGTTTTAATTTTTATTTGAACATCACTTGCCCTTATAAGTCAATTCAAAGAGCGATCAGACAAAAAACACAACACTTGGATAATTCAAAACATTCTCAATTTAAGAAAAACATTAAAATTTTATCATTCAATTTACATAGAATCGACAAATGAAGAATTCAAAAATTTCTTTCGAGCATACAATCTAAATTACCGCAAAGAAATAAAAGCCGCTAAGGCTCGGGGATATCGAAAATAGACTAATGAATTCTGAAAATTTTTCAAAAAGTGCGTGGAATATAATTAAAAATACAACTCAAACACAAGTCCTAAAACATTTCAAACCTAACCTTAAAATACAAGGTAAAATAACAAAAAACCCCGCTTGAAGTGGCAAGTGAATTTAATAACTTTTTCTCCACGGTTGCTGGCCGGACCCATGTTTTAGTGGGAACAGCACCCGAGAGGAAACTCTCATTTATGGGACCGGTCTCGTCCATGGTCCTGTCTCCTGTGAGCGAGGCGGAGTTGGTCCGTGTGGTGCGGGAGCTGAAGCCGAAAAAGTCGGGTGACATCAATGGGATGGTCTGTGTGGTTTACTTAAGCGCTGCTTTAAGCACATTTCAGTACCACTCACAAAATTGATTAACCTGTCGTTCGCCCAAGGCGTTTTCCCCCCCGTCCACTTTGAAGACAGCAAAAAGTCATTCCAATTTTTAAAAAGGACGATCCTTATGTCGCAAGTAACTATCGTCCAATTTCCATTCTTCCGGTCCTCAGCAAAATTTTCGAAAAAGCCTTCCTTCGACGATTAGAAGATTTCTTCAATCGCTTTGAAGTTATTTGTAATGAAACAATTTGGATTTAGAAAAAACAAATCGACTATTGATGCTGTCACGAGTCTCATTGATTCTGTTGTCGATGGTTTGGAGAGGCGGGAACATGTGCTTAGCATATTTCTCGACCTCTCAAAGGCCTTTGACTGTGTGCATCATGAAATACTGTTGCACCAGTTATGGTCAAGCGGTGTTTCGTGGTTTGCCTCACAAATGGCTCTCGTCATACCTAAATGATAGAGAGCAGTGTGTGCAGATCGCGAATACCCTCTCCAGGAAAAAGTTAAAATGCCCTATGGAGTCCCACAAGGATCGATTCTAGGGCCTGTCCTTTTTTCTCGTCTACGTCAACAGATTGAGTTCATCCAATCCATAATGGAAAGATGATTCAGTATGCTGACGATACGACTCTCTGCATTAGATCAAAAACCAAACCAGATCTTGAAATCAAAGCCTTTGAAGAACTCAACTCATGCATTGATCATTTTTCAATATCAATTTGAAAAACAAATTGTTCTAAAACAAGCGTGATTAATTTCTGTTTTCGGCAACATGAAAACGAAATTCGACCAATTGTGATGGTGGATGAAACCATAATAGAAGAAGAAGAATCCACCAAGTTTCTTGGGATGCTCCTGATCGAGGCTGACATGGGACGTTCACATTGAGAGTGTCTGTTCAAAGGTTGCTTCTGGCATTTATGTCTTACGCAATTTGGCAAAATTCTGTTCATTGGATATTCTGAAGACAGCTTACTTTGGCCTAATACATCCACATTTAGCTTATGGTCTAAGATTGTGGGTGGCTGTTCTAGATACAAATTTAATAGAGTGTTTAGAATGCAAAAGAAAGCTGTCAGAATCATTTACAAATTAAATCAGAGAGAGTCGTGTAAATTAAGCCTTCGGGGAGCTTGGATTACTCACTTTGCCTAGCCTCTACATTCTCGACGTCGTGCTATACTGCCGATTCAAGTGCGTCTCACTTCGGGGTAGCGACGTACACCAATACGGAACTAGAGGCCGGGACAACTTTCGTATGGCACAGCACAGAACTACTGTTTTTGAACGCTTGCCATCTCAGGTTGGTGTGAGGCTAATCAATAGGCTCCCTGAAGAGATCAAACGCGTCAATAACCACAAACAATTTAAATCTCGATTAAAACACTTTCTTAGTGTCCCAAAGCATTTTACTCAGTTTGACGAGTTTGCGATGGGTCGCTGGGATAGTCCTTCACTAACATTAAAAAAAAAAAATTACAACTCCCCTTCTGATATCCAAGAAAATTTGGCCACTATCGAGAAAACGGCGGCAGGTGGCACATACCCAAAAAGTAATTTTTATTTTAAATTTACTCGAATATTTTTTTACTCAGAATTACAATTAATTGTGTTAGTTATTAGATTAGGACTTTTATTTCTATATGACGCTTGCAATACAATTATTGTTAATTGTTTCCTGCAATAAAGAGTATTATTATTATTATTATTATTATATATAAAATGTGTGTGTGTGCGCGCGCGCGTGTGTGTGTGTGTGTGTGTGTGTGTGTGTGTGTGTGTGTGTGTGTGTGTGAAGTATGTGGGGGATTAACGTAAATTCCTTATCCCATTTATTAATTCAAAAAATTGTATAAACGTTAGATGAAGAAATTTGCTTTTTGATTTTACATTATCTCAGCCCTTAAAAACTAAAAAATGATGACAGATACTGCATTCACATTTAAATTTTTTCAAATTTTATGATACATCATGTACAGATACAGTAAGTAGATTCGTTACAGGATAATAATGACATTTATTGATAAATTTTGCATATTGGATTATAAAGCTTTTTGAAGATTAATTGAACACATTGACAGCAACAGACGCCTTAGCTACAGTCTGAGTTAGAGGTGTTAAACTATTACTGCTTTACGTAGCTTGTTCAATGTGTACGTTATGTATAAAACAACAATCTTAATGAGCTTATTTTGTATTCAAAGGATTTTTGAAGTCTACTATTAATATGAATTTTACAGAAGTAGTAGCCATCCACAGGTGCCCACACTTTATTTTAATTTCACAATTATAATTATAATTAATGGAAGAGTATCTCCGCAAACAATTTCATATTGCTGCCAAGTTCTCTGACATTTATGGCATGCAACATAGCTTGCGCAGTCTTGATGCATAGTGAGGTCAGCTATCATTAGGATAAAAAAACGTGTATCACTCTATCCACCTCTTGAATGTGTAAGATCACAACCTCTTTTACTACAATACTATTTTTGGGAAATTAAAATATTGAAACAATCCTTTAGTGTTATCGTGATTAATTTATATTTACCATAAACATTGTATATAAAAAGCTCTTATTATGTAATAAAGGAATTAAAAAGACAACCTGTTACCCAGAAAGAGGATTTCCTAAGCTTTATACAACCAAAGATAGATTATTATTTGATACATTTATGTTTGATAATGATTCAGAAAAAGTTACTGTCATTTTAAACCTCTGCCTGAAACCTATAGCTTAAAACCTTATCATCTATTACATCACTAGAAATTGGCTGAACGTCCTCGAAGGGCCATTAATGAAGGAGCTGTTAAAATTTAATTTATATCTGTTTGTCGATAAGACATCCTGAGAAAAAACTTTCCTATGAAGTTTTATTTTATATAGACAAAATCAAGCTCACTATTGTTGCAGACAAATCTATGGAAATTAGCATTGGTTTTATGGGTTTATTAGGCTTACCCAATTTATATTTTGTCCACCGGGGATGTAAAAAGTTGTTTTCTATATAATGTTTTGTCCACAGGACATCACAAGAACGATATATAGGCTTAAAAATGTGTAAACAACTGTGCCGTGGCTACGGTCTATTTGCTAAATAGCACTTGTACATGTTGAGCTGCACCATATGACCTCTGATATAATTGCCGAGCTGTTTTGCAGCCGCCAAACTGCTTCGGTTATAGGTTAGTTCTATTATTTATTGCGTGTTGTGTCATATTAAGATAATAGTTGGTGTTGTGGTTATTTATTTGTTGGTGATTTATTTGTTTCATTTCCGATTTTATCAACCTTGTTCTTTCTGTAAGATACTAGTTACTGGATCCAGCTTCCTTTATTACTTTAGACGCTGCAGGTGCATCATAAAGGTTTCTGAGTAGCCTTATAAGCCGTAAGTTCTTAATAAATATGTTTGTAATGCCCTTATTAACTAATGAGAGCTTTCTATGTACCGAAAATTTTAGTAATAGGAGTAATTTTGTGGAGTAACACTAAAGTGGAAGTGGTTACCTGTTCCGTTAACGCCCGTATGATGTAGTAAATGGTAGTGCTCTATGTAGTTTTGAAACGGAAATAACCATACTTTAGATACATATTATTACAATGCTCATTGTTAAGAGCTTCAGATGTTGAGCGAAATTCCTATGGTTTTTTTATTTTTTAGATTACATTATGTACAAATGTAGCTCTTGGATAAATATTTGGTCAAAAAAGCATCTACTTCCAGCCCTTGTAATCTACTTTTGATCTAATATGTTTCCAGTTTAATAGTTTTATTTGTATTGTTCCCATAAAATATAAAAATTACATACCTAAGGCTGGAAAGCCTAATATTGTCAAAAAGTATATACATTAGTTTAAGGGTGAAACTCTTACTATGTTCATGCAGTATTTAGAAATATCATTTATAAAATTTTCCGTTATATAAGTCTTGTTATTTTGAGAATGTAGCCTGGGAAAAATGCATCTTTAAAGCGTATTAGTTTCCATTTCTCTGTTTTTCATAAGCCACTGATAAAATACTTTATTAAAATGTCTTCAAGGAAGCCCACAAGTTTCTTTTCATATGAACCTTAGATAAATCTTTTATATGTATTGACTGTGCTCTTATATATATATATATATATATATATATATATATATATATATATATATATATATATATATATATATATGTGGCGGACGTTTAAATTATTCCATAAAACTTCTTCCATAAAACTAACTCAATACCGACTAGCGTCCGCCATTTCGAAACGGGTAAAAGGATTTAGTTAATATGTTATAAAGTTTTTACTATTTTCTTCACCCACCCAATCAGTTTTTAATATTAATTATTTCCTTTATAGGAATTTTGAAATTAGCTGCTATTACTTTAAACACTACTATTGGAAATTTTTCTGTTTGGGTTTATTTCGTAATTGTGATATAGACCACAAATTCCAATGGATGATAAAATAAGCTATAAATCCTGAGATTCAAGAACGAACGAAGTGCAGTTTCCAGTAGCTGAAATACAAATAGCGTCAACCAGGAGTATTGCTGTAAAGAGGAGAATATCCAATATTTACAAGATATGACAATATTAGCACCATACATACCACGATACCTCTTCCCTGTTTTGCTTTGTTGTCCAAAACGTTCATTTTGATTTATTTAATTATTTTGTTTTATTATATTTTCTGGACATTAAATCAAGCAGAGTAAAATTTAGACTTATAAAAAGAAATAAGATCTATAATAATCCTTTATTTAATATCAATTTATTACATTAAAAACTAATTATAATCCGTCCAGAACAGAATATCTTGTTATTTACAAATTACTTATACATAATATTACACATGCATATATAATATAAAATTCAATTGATAAATTATGTTTTTATAAATAAATAAGTATATATATATATATATATATATATATATATATATATTGATGCTTGTACATCAATGTTGGTGTAAGAATTGGATTATACACAATGTGGATTTGCTCATATTTGTGTAAATTGATTATATAATATTATGAATGAAAATGAAATATGCCTTTATTCAAGAGGCGGAGTTAGGGGCTATTTAGCCCTCTCTACCACTCAACCGTCATATAATATACAGATATATATATACATATTTACATTTAATGACCTTAAAACTATAACAAATTCCATTTTAAATTTAAATTTAAACCAAAATATATACTACTATGTAATAATTAAAAATCAAATTTTTTCAGCTGAATATGTAGAAAATTTTCAAACAAAGATAAATTAAAACTTAATTAACAATTTACTTTTTAAATAGTTTCTTGTTATTTCTACATTCATTCTCTCAAACACACAGCCTGACCACAAGCACGCCCACGAGCACCGCCATCCGCCACCCCTACAGACCGCCCAGCAACAAGTCCCTGACCCCCGCCCCAACACGAGCCCGACCTTCTATAACACGAATATCATCAGGAAGAGAGTTCCAGAGGCGACATGCCTGAACAGTGAACGACCTACTGAAGAAGTTCGATCGATGAACAGGAATTGAGAGTAACGTGGATCCCCTTCTCGTAGGCCGCTCACTTATATCGGAAATAAATTTGAAATTTTCGGACAGGTAAACAGGTGACTTGTTTCTGATAACTGAATGTAGAGTTGAAAGAATGTGAAGCTGGCGAAGTTGTTGAAGTTTCAGAAGCGATAGCTGTTTGAAAAATGGAGTCACATGCTCATAAACGTCTGAGATTGAAAATAAATATGATACAATAGTTTTGAGCACGTTGAAGCCTGTCCGAAAGCTCAACAGTCATGTCACTGATCACAGCGTCACAGTAGTTGAAATGTGGCAGTATGAGAGTTTTAACCAGCATAACCTTGACACTGAATGGTAAGATATAAAGCAAAACGCTTTAAAC
Source organism: Homalodisca vitripennis (assembly GCF_021130785.1). Taxonomy (NCBI): domain Eukaryota; kingdom Metazoa; phylum Arthropoda; class Insecta; order Hemiptera; family Cicadellidae; genus Homalodisca; species Homalodisca vitripennis. Next base: position 114,851,591 of record NC_060207.1, read on the forward strand.
TGTGAATGCCAGCAAATACTCTATTACACGTTATCGTAACCTGGTCATTCCACTTAAGACTTGAGCTCATAGTAAGACCAAGATTTTTTAATTTGTTTTGAAAATTTAGTACGTGGTTATTGAGTTCAAGTTTTGGTGCAACGTTGAAGTCCAAACGGTCGATCAATCTTGGGTTTCCCAATACCATTGCCTGCGTTTTTGTCTTCATTTAATTTCAGCCCATGTTTATTTGCCCAACAAGCAATTGATTCAATGTCTTGATTGAGTAGAACAATAAATGTGCTCAATTCATCAGGCGAAACAGTGTACGTAAATCTGTAAATCATCGGCATAAAGAAGAAACTTAGAGTGCCTTATAATAGATGTGACGTCATTAATATAAATTGAGAACAATAGGGGTCCAAGAACAGAGCCCTGTGGAACACACCCCCGTGTTAACGGCTTTCCATTCAGATATTTTTTCCCTTTCTCTGACACATTGCTGTCGCCCAGTAAGATACGATTTGACCCAGTTAACACACTCATCGGAGAAACCATACTTCTTCAATTTGATGAGGAGAAGGGGGTAATAAACACAGTCGAAGGCTTTGGAAAAGTCAAAAAGCAGTAAAATGGTGATTAGTCTCTTGTCCATTGCCAATCTGATATCATCGGTGATTTTAATTAGGGTTGTGGTGGTGCTGTGATTAGGCCTGAATCCAGACTGGTATTTAGATAAGATGTTATAGGTATTCAGATAAGATGAAATTTGTTGATGTACCACTCTTTCAAGGCATTTGTAGAGACAAGGGAGAATACTGATTGGACGTAAGTCAGAAGGGGATTGCGGATTAGACACTTTTCTCAACGGACGAACTAGAGCATGCTTCCCAGGTTAAGGGAAATACAGAGGAATTTAAAGAATAATTGAAAATGACTACTAAAACAGGAAGGGTGATTGGCAATGTATCTTTCAGAAAGCGCAAAGGTATGTTGTCAGCCCCAACACTGCGTTGCTGGTCATCCTCGCGAAAGCAGCAAGCACATCAGCCTCACTCACAGGTGTGAAAGAAAACTGGCGGCCAGCAGCCTCCCGAGGAGCAGCCTCCAGCTCAGCAATATAATCGCTAGCTGCAGATATATTAACAGGGATATTAATAAAGTAATCATTTATAATATTGAGGTCAAACGGAACAGGTGGACTGATATTGGATTTACCCACACCAAGGTCTTTGAATTTTACTCCACAGTGATTTAGTGGACTGAGGCTCTGAAAGTGTTGTGTGGTAAAATCTAACTTTGGCGTTACGTATTTGCTGCTGCGTGTGATTCCTAAGACGTTTATATGCCTCCCAATCTTGAGTGGATTTAGAACGTTTAGCTTTTCTGAAGGCGGAATCCCTTTTGCTTTTGCAAATTTCTTATGAAATCATTCATCCATGGAGAGGGGGCTTTGGTTACTCTTTTAGTTATGATTGGGGCATGTTTATCAAATAAATTAGTAAGTAAAGCATTAAATTTGATAACCATTTTGTCTACATTATTGGCAGTGGTTACTTCATGCCAGGGTAAAGCAGCAGCATCTGTGAGAAGTGAAGCATGATCTATGTCCCTGTATCTGCGATATTTGATAATATTGGGCTTATTTTTGGGGGTATGGAGTTTATAGGCACAAAATCCAGTTTAAAATAGTTTATTATCTACACTGTAAAAAACTGTTCCAATTGTGTTCAAAGAAAACCTTTTTTTTGTGAACACACAGACTCATAAAAATACATATATGTTTAAGAAATATTGTTACTTCGTATATATCGTTTAAAGGATCATAGACGTGTAATTCTTTGGGTTTGAAGTTTATGAGTGTAAACATCGTAGAGCAGAAAATACGTACAAAGTTCTTTGTTTTTCTTATTACTAACATGTTTTAGTTCTTAAGGACAAGAAGTCACATAGAAATAACTGAAGAGAAAAACAATATAACACCTCATCACCTGACACGTCCCACTTCCACTGGCAGGTACACGGGTCTGAAACTTTAAGGTCAGTGAAAGAGTGATACTTGATTTCCCCAGAGAGATCCGTGTGAGCTCATTTTATACTTGGATTAAAAATGAGATTTATTTTACATTATAAAATTACTCTACCAATTTTTTAATATAAAATTACATATCTAAGTTACTATAAATATAAAATCAATAAACTTAATTTTATTTATCCATTTATAGCATTCACATATATTTGTGGGCGCAGTGGCATACTTGCAAAATTTCACTTTGTTTGCTTAAGATTATTTCAAAATCTCTAGTCCTTAAAACATTTTTGCTTTGAAACTTTGTTAATTTTGTTTAAATTGAATTCCATTAAGATTTCGTGGAAAAATTACAGTTCTGGCAATAATTTATTGATGCTTTATTTACAATATACAATACAATACGTATTAATGCAATAGCTCAAATCCTCAGGTGTGAACTCTAAATTAAAATATTATTTTAATTCAGTATTAGTTTTGATATTAGGCTATAAAACTATGAAAAAGTAAAACTGTTACTTTTTCTGGCTGAAGTGGCTTGTGGAATAGTTTACGCTTACGTTCAGCCAAAATAACTTACAAAAGTCGCCAATAATAACTATTAAACTCTATGTTATTGGTTAAACATAAAACTTATTTTGGTTTTGCAATGTCAGAAAAGCTGCAAAGTTTTAGTAAATGATGCATGGAGAAAATTTACAGAACGATTGCATGATGGTCAAAATAAATGAAACACCATTATAATACTGTTCCATACTATTTATTTAGTTGTCTTTAACCAATATTAAAAATCAAAAGCTAAATTATAGCTTTTATGACGATTGAAAGATTATAAAAAATCATTTATTTTGTGATTCTTAACTTTTGAGAATGACAAGCTTTTGTACGAACGATTAAATAATAATTTAATAACTTATTAAATTATTACTATTAGCCTTATTTTTTTTACTATAAGTATACTATAAGTGCATAATTGTTAATGCAGCTACCATTTACAATTATGCACTTATATTGTATTTGGTTATGTGTGTTCCGAAAAGTAGTGAAGATGCGTGTTCTGTGCTTGTGTGATATTTTTAGAGGAACTTTTAGAGGAACAATAAAAATTGGTGTGTGTTTAAGGTGGAAAATAAAAACTACTTTGTAGTTTCTACTTCACTAGCATTTTTTCACGGCTTCGCTCGCAGTCTCCTGCCAAATAATATGAGAATTAAAGTCATATGCCTTTTAAATGGTATACAAGATATTACAGATTGTTATTTGAAGATTTACTTAATAGCGATTGAAAAATATTCCAAACTCCTGATCCAGTTTGACGAGAAGTGTTTTGGGGTTCTTAATTCATAAAGTAAAACCAATTTTAGTAATACTAAATACTCAATAGAATTGTTCTGTTCTATATATATTTAATTGAATATCTCAAACGATTTCTGTAAAACTTGAATTAATTTAAATCTATGTGGAGGAATCTTTAACGAAGTCTTTGGTTTTCTTATTGATATTAATTATGATGTACTATCATGGGATGCTACGATATTTTTGAAACACAAGTAGTCGTACATCAGGGAATTATTTTTCACTTTAATTCAATTCAATTCAATTAAAAATTATTTGTATACAGCAAACTTTACTGTAAATACATTCTTTCAATTTCAGCCAAGTGTAAAAAACATGCGTGACTGATGTACACAAAACTTACAACAAACCATTTGTTTGTTGTGTACTAACAGTATAACAGAAGTTTCACATCCTCGAAAGAAACTATTTATAAACTACGAGGGAGGATTTTATACACTGAACTATACCAATAGAATAATATGCATTTCAATTATTATATACGCAATTATTATATACGCAAATAATAAATTGCTTTTTCAAATTTTTTACCACATCAAAATATAAACTAATATAAAGCAGCATATAAAACGTGCCATTTTAGTAGTACTCGTATATCTATTTCTTCGTTTTATATTATACATTTAGCGAAATTGAGATTGGCTATTATTTCAGATGTTGCGCCAAATTTGGGTTTTCTTTTTTGTCTCGACAAAGAATATACTTTAATAGACCTTGAGTGAGGTTAAGTTCAATATATAATACAAAAATCAATAAACATGTTTATCTTTCAAAATTTGAAAACAAATCTTCCATCAGCAATTATGTAGAGTATTGTCAAATCAAATCAGTTTTTTATTGCCGGAACATTCTACAACGGATGGCAAAACTCAAATTTTTATTTTTTACTTGCTAAAATTTTTGCCATACACCTCACAATAAATCTCATTCAAACAAACAGTTTGCAAATTTACATATTTCCATTCATTCACCAATGATTCCTACTTCCGGCGACGGATTTAGTCTTTTTAACTGGTAGTCTTCTAATCATATGCTAAAAACTCCTCCACATTATAAAATGTTTGTGACACTAAGAAGCGTTTAAGAGCTTTTAACACCTTGAGCGTTTTTTTTATTGAATAAGTTAGTTTTTTGACGCGATAAAGCACCGTTCTGTGATTACCAGTTCGGTAGTTATCTCTGCCTCTAGTCTTATACGGATGTATGTCTCGGCCACTCGTCATGGCACATTTAGACATACAAAACAGAGTTGTTTCCAAGATGTGGAGACTGGGCAGCATCAACAGTTGCATAGTTTTTAAAGCTTCCTTGCTCGACTCTCTACATTTCAACTGAGCGATAATGCGGATCGCTTGTTTTTGCAGCCTGAACACTCTCATAAATTGATTGTTTGCACAAACTCCCCACAACACTAACCCGTAAGTGAGATGGGGGTAAATCAAGACGATATAACTGTATATTGCGACAAAGAAATACAATTTAAAAAGGAGAAGTATAGGTTGATTTTATATTGAAATCATTTATTTGCCTAGATTTTTAAACGTGCTGATTTAGATATTTATTAAATTTGGTTCTAATCTATTCTTTATTATTTTTTTTTATTAAAACGCCTATCGCTCTAACGCATCTGTAACGGATTGGCATTATAAAGCTACGTTTACAACGGGAGGTAAAGTTAACAGAGAACTTATCGCAATCACTGTCGCATAGCGTTAGTAAGTATAAGCAATTTTATAAGTATATATCTTAATCGCTGGTTGTGCAAAATATTTTCACGCACGAGAGTAATATCGTGGACATTTTTAGAATATAAAGTTTACTGATCGACAATTGTCGTGTATAAATATACAGAAATATAAACCATAGTCCGATACCGTTTTCAAGACCTCTCCTTCTGTTTAGACTAGCAATTTTTACCATAGGACACAAAACTTGTGCAACTTCTTGCCAATATAAACGCCGTATAAGCGGTAAACTTAAGTTAAACTGTAAGAAAACTGTGTGTCCAGGGGCTGGAAATGTCTTATCTGTCTGATTTTCTGTTTGTCCGTCTGGTTTTTCGAGAAAAAAAGGCGAAGCCTGCGTTTGATTGAGTTATAATTATGTCAAATCAATTTCTTCTTAGGCTCTAAATTTAACAATATACGCTTATAAATGTTTATGCTGGGTCAGCTACAGTCAAAGTGCTGTGGAATTACTAGTTATTTTGAAAAAAACTGTCATAGCGTTGCTTCCATGATGGACCTTGGTGATGTGGATGTGTTATTATATTTTATTGGTTTAAAAAAATTGAGAAAAATCATTGAATCCGTTACAAAATATAATTCAGCAATTACACATGCAATTAAAAAACTCATTGAAATTCAGATGACACCTCATTTGTAAGCTGGAATATTTATCGCCTCTACAAATCGTAGGAAATTTGCAAAAATATCACCGCCGTGAGAAATAAACACCGCGAGATTGTGTTAAACGATTTATGGTTCCATTTCTCTGGCGCGGCGGCGAGGTGATGTGTTTTAAATAAACGAAGCTCTTTATGTCTACAAACTGCTAAGAGTTTCTACTTTCCTTGTTACTTTGTGTGCAATAATAAATCATAATTTATTTTTTACAAAATTAAATTAATTTTGAACACAGAGTAATACAAAATAGTAATGCAATATGTTGTGGGAACACATATTCTATTAAGATTTTTAATCTATGTACTCAATAGAATTAATTAAAATTACTCATTTTTTCATGGATTTATAGAATTGAGTACCGTAAAATACACATTTTACTACATAACTCAGTGAAGAATAGTTCTGACTTACTATTGTGGCCTACAGTTAAAATATGACACTAATTTCTTCAGATTAAATAAGCAAACACTATTACTTGAATTATTCCTTAACATATAGAAAAGAATATAACGTCATACATGGTAGTGTTATTATATTGTATAAAGTAACCTACAGAATTATAGTGGTGTTATCTTTTAATTTATATGTAGATATTATGTTGAAGCCACCCTGGTATATTTATTTCGGCTTAGCAGAACACATTGTGTCGCATATATAGTCTCTAGGCTTTCAAACTAATATTAGAATGAGGTTAAATTTAAGTCATGAAGGTAAACTTTAGTATTTTAACACTGAAAATTACTAGCTTTAGTCTACTATAGTCTTCAAACTTGCACCATTTTTACTTCTACTATGTTAATGAAGGTATGGTGGTACATTTCTTTAGTTATAAGGTAACACAATAAAAGAAAGCGACAATCTATTCATTCAAAATATCTTTATATGCCACAATTTTATCAATACCTTTCAAACCTATGTTTAATTTAAAGGACAACTATCTCTTTTCTTCTAAACTGTTAAACAGTTATAATAATGGTTGTTTGTTACTATATTCAAATATATACTATTTCCATTATTGTGAGTTTTAAGTTCGAAAATGGAACTTTTATGGTAATATAGTATGCTATGCTATAGTTTTTAGAAATAATTTGAAAGTTTTCATTAAAAACCAATATGAATAATTAATCTACAAAAATATTTCATTTTTATATTTGTATAATTTTTTTGGTACAATTCGAATTACATTATTACAATGGAAATCATACTTAATGTGTACATCATGTTACTGAAGGTTATTTTTTATCAATTGTTTTAATTTTAACCAAGACAAATTTAAACTGAACAAAACAACTTCTGAATTTATTATCAAGATTTTATTTTTAGTTCATCCTTGTACTTATTTGCACTACGTTAGAGGCAATATTTCCAAACAAATAGTATAATGGTTTGGTAATGCTGTCAAGTTCTTTATATTCCTAAAGCGATCTAGTATACCATCCCGATAACAAAGGCAGTGATGGCAGTGATGAATAGTGATGGCAGATACGTGCTTGTGTTACTCGTCTATGACGATGAACACTTGAACAACATTGTATACTGGTAGACGGGTGTCTGCGATTGTTGTTGATGACGAGATGATTTGCCCTTCCGACCCAACCACGCTTCGCGTCGCAATGATACAACTGCTAATCTGTAGGATTTAATTCCTCTATGATGCATCAACTAACAGTGTCAGGAACGAAAATTATATATATTATTTCTGTTTATTTTAAATAATTTTTATATTATTATTTGGGCTTGTACATTTAAAATCCACAAACACACACACGCGCGCACACACACGAGCTGCGTCTCTGTTCTTACTGCAACGTGAGGCCGAGCATTGTCGTGAAGTAGAACGACGCCGCTAGAGAGCAGGCTCGTTTGCCGACGGTTTTGAGTAGCGCGCCTAAGTTTCAATGACATTTCGCAGTATCTCTCTCTATTTATTGTCATTCTCTGCGGCAGAAAGTCTGCCAAAAGTATAATTATCCTTATTGGCGGTTCTTGCTTGAATGTCCGTGGCTTCGTTGGGGAATTCAGTTTTTGGAGTTTACTACGCAACCCATGTCTCATCACCTGTCACAACTAAACATAAGAACTCACCATCCTTGTCATATCGTTCCAAAAAGAACAAAGAGTGTGCCATACGCTTTGGTTTATATTCTTCCGTTAACACTTATGTTAACAATCTCGCATACACTTTTTTGGCAACGAAGTATATAATAATAAGTAACAATATTATAATCTAACGACCTTGAAACTTGTGGAAAGTCCTCATCATGTTTATCAATTGTAAAAAGCCTGTTTTAGCGAATTTTATCACAGAATATTTTTATTTCATCATGAACATTTTATACTTTCTTCATTAAAAAGCCTATACCATTTTAGCACATTTACATCGATAATTACATCATAAACTTCAACAAGCTTCCGGTGAATTGGAGCAACTCTTTTTGCATACTTAAAAACTGAGTTACTGAGCGCACTTCTCAATCGGCAGGATTGATGATTGACTTGGCGACAAATTAAGCAGTATAAAATTAAATACAGAAAATGTTAATAAATAATAATTAAAGATTAATTTTGTGTGGCTTGACAAAATACGAGAACTAACTGTTATCTGAATTTGTTTAGTTTCGGTAAGTTTATATTCTCAACCATATCTATCTCATTTTAAGAATTTAGTTTTTCTTACAGAACAAAATTTTAGATTTTAAAATATGTTTAAACAATGAACGACACATAATTGTTTATGTATTTCGTATTCTATTACATTATGAAGTCACTGCTGTATTTTACAGTAGAGAACTGAGGCATGCGTGCTGAAATATTGGAGGGAATATATCCAATATTGAAAGGTATAGGTGATATCAGGATCCGATCATTTACTTTCATTTTAGGTTTGTATATTTCATATTCTCTATACACGGGGCAATATGTGGACAAAACCTTTTGAAATATATTAAAAGTTTTGAGTATTTATGATTTATCATTTCAAACGCGTTTTACCTTATTCAAAGGCTTGGCGGATTTTACAACTATGTTTAAGTTTTATCTACTGATATAAGTATATTTTTCAAAATATTTTATCAATTAGTAAATAAAAGTATATAGCTTTGAAATAAATTCTCTGAACCAAAATCCCTGAATAATATTTCATTAACACAAATAAATATCTTGTTTAGATAAAAGTGGACATTACAAACAATAATCTATACATTTCTAATTTCAACTTTTTGTCATTCCGTTATAATTACTTTCTATTTGCTCTATTCCATTTAATTTCATTTGGTTTCTACTATCAACGGTAATCCTGGATAACTTTCCACTTGAATTTTGTTGAATGGACGGAAGCCTTTCAGTTCTGTTATGTATTTACAATAATTATGTTATTCATTAGGTTTATTTATGGTTAGTCTTTGAAAAACTTGCGTAACACCTTGAATAAACAATAGAGTAAGCAACAAAACTCCAAGTGAATAAATACCCATACTGCAGGTGAAGATGGTGGAATATTAGACATTATTTTAGGAATGAGTAATGAGAAGTAGAAATTCCCCACAAGACATAGTAGAGAAGAAATTAAGTTGTCATCCGAAGAGTAAAACTATCTTGAATTTCTCTCACGAATATTATTTTTGAAAATTACTGGTTTTGTTGTCTCAATTTAAGTACATCCTAGTTTAAAATCTCTAATAATGTTGGCTCCTGATAATTCATAATTGCTTAATATATAGTATACACTTGGTATCAAAGCAAGTTTGAATTTTGAGTAAGATTTCGTCTTTAGGTGTGAAACTTGGTTAATATGCAGAATACCATTGATATTCCCATAATGTTTACTAAATCATGCTATTTGACTAATTTGAAGATAGCTCTAACGCAAAGCGATGGACAATTGTAATCTGCAAGTAGGGCGAACTTGAAATATACTGCTTTCATGTCATAAATACATAATAAATTAAATATGTTAAATCTTAGATTTTCTAACAGATGTTTTTGCTTTTAATTTGAATTTATTATGGACGAAGAATGGTAACAGAAGAGCGTAACATCAATGTTACGGCGTTCGACACATAACACCGTGTTAAGGAGTACAAAAATATAACTTTTAATAATAGCTGCCTTTTATTGTTTCTTTTTCTTGTGTGTTTCTCTCGTGTCGTGTAATACATCAGCACAGTTTTTAGTTTTACGATGAATCATTAAGGTTACGGAAAACCTAGAGATGCCACTGTGTCTGCAAAAACAAGTTGTAATCATCTAAGAGAATTTGGATTGTCAGAATATAAAGATCTTATAGTATTAAAGAAAAAAGCTAATTTTAAATCAATTATATACTTCTTTACTTTAGGTGATCAAATCTGAAACAAGTTATATATAAGATTAGCTAACCAATCAAGAACATGGTAACCACGGAAACGTGTCGAGTTGGATTATACATGCCGAATCTAAAAGGGATTTAAAGCTTCAAAATCATAAAGTTAATTTGAGAAAATTAAAAGAAATCGTCATAGATGCATTTTTGTTTATATTCTGATTTTTATGGTGCCACCTTAGTGGATCATGAAAATGCCTTTCACTTCTTGGAGCGTATTTACTGTAACTAATTAACAAATTAAGTATACCAAAGTAAAAAATTTTGCAAAGCCTGTTTAATATATCATAATACATCATAACGTGAAAAAATATACAGGTAATGGAATATCTTTTTAGACACAAGAACGTTGCTGAAACTCTAACGTTCATCATTTGAAGTCACCAAAAGTTGCCCGTAAATTATTGATTCAACTATGGCATACTTAAATAATTAAAGTATCATGCCTTTTATGAAATCGGTATCTTACTAAAGACATTTTAGCGAGTGATACGTAAATATTTACTCTTCAACCACACGCTCTACAACAGTAAATTAAATAAATGTACTCATGGAGAATTCGAGTGAATAGAATATAGTATGAAATTAAATATGGCAAATGAAATAAAATATGACATATGTAATGAAATATAGAGGAGGTAATACGCATGCGAAACTTTTTAACACAAAAACATTGTGCTTACATATAAATTTAAAGTATACATCATTTTTCATGATAAATAAAATGGAGATGAAAAAGATGCGTGTATTACCACCAATAAGGTTCTCAATCTCATTTCCTCCCACAAGCTTGGTATTTTCTAGATAATAGCTTTCCAGTCAGAAGATTGTCAGTTCAGTGCCAGTGCGCGACATCCCCCCCTCCCCACTTGACGGCTATAGATTTTCCCTCTGGAGTTCTAATAGAAATTGAGATTATATGGTCCACCCCTCTCAGAGAATTCCGAAGACCTTAGAAATCGTATTTACACTGCTACTAAAGAGGTCACGCACAATTTTCTGAAACGTTTATGGCGTAGAAATAATTTCCAATATTTACCAGTGCCTTTGAAATTAAATGTATCTTCATTGTAAAAATGCGCTTTGCTAAAAAATTAAAACTTTAATATGTATTTATGAAATATCAATAAATTGATATATGCTATCAAGTCCTTTTCGACTCATCTTTATTTCCGAATCACAAACAACAAATCACTAACAAAACCACAACTTCACATGTAAAAGTGACCTAAACAGACTGACTAGAATTGAGCAAATTGGCTGGACTCCATGATATGACGACAGGAGTGTTAGACATGTTAATTATATACAAATTTGCTATACATTTTTTAACAATAGTTTATTAATTCAAATAAATGATCCTTACTCTGTGCAATCTTGGCTGGGTAACACTTTCACTACATATTGCTAATAAAAAATTTCGATTAGCTAACAAAATTAATGTTACATCTATCGTTAAACTAACGGATACTATTAATTGTTTTGTTACTGTACTGCTATCGTTATTGCTGCATTTAGTAATGAAATTTTCAATTTATTAATTTTGTTCGGTTGTCAATCATTATTATTGTACTATATTTTAATGTTACTGTTATTGTATATGTTATAATGATTAATTTTAGTATTGATTTTATAAACGTTAGTTATTAATAATTTTTTATCTTTATTATTAATATTATTCTTGGAATTTAGGTCTGAGCAAGTTCAAATTATGTTTGGGACTGTAGTATAATTATATATTATTAATGCTGTATTGAATCTTCTATTTATTCTGTTTGTTTATAAGATCCCTGCAAAGGTTTAAAAGAGAATCGGCTTCTTGTTTTAAAATATGTTTTAAAAATAAGTAGTGCTTGGATAAAAGCCGTACCATTTACCTCAAAAATAGGTTGCTATCCACCCAAAAGAATCTATCAAAGCTATATGTCTCTGGAAAATATCATTTTGGAAACAGCTACAATTTCCTTTTTCGTTAATGCCCTATTTACCCATTTACAAAAATCAGAACCAAAGTAAAAACTCCCACACTGCCCAGAATATATTATTGTAATAATATATCAGAATATATATTATAATAGAATACTGCATGTTATTTGTTTTCATAAACTGGAACTATTCAATTATTGCCCGATACATTCCTAATAACTAACATACATTAAAAGCCCACCTCATCGTGTCCTGAAAAAGAAAGCAATCCCTAAAAGAATGTTTGACTTTTTCGGTCTTTGAAATATGTGTTTTTATTGTACAATTATCATGACTCTGTTAACTTTTTTAGTGAGACTCAAAAATCACCAATCACTAGCTCAATTGTATAGTTTAATCACTTGATAGACCTTTTCTTGGAAGATCAACAAAAGTTAACGAATAGAGAAAAATATTTTAACGGTATAGTTTAAAAATATTATACCATTTTGGCTAATTTTCTCGCAGTTTAAAAGATCCTAAAATAAAATAATTCTTATTGTTTTAAAAATACCGTGGTGTAAACGTCAAAAAAGAGTGTGTATTACACTTCCTCCTTATAAAGAGTAAGGGCATGACAATAGTAGACAGAAAACAAGGTTTTAGCTCAGTTATCATACGTATGTATGAATATATACAGCCTCATGCAACTCTTGAGAGCTAAATCCGTTTTAAAATTTAGGTAAAAGCTTTTATGGATTGAAAAGCCTCGTATCTTTAAAGCAATGATTTTCACACATTACAATGATCATTATTATTTTTAGTCTTAGTCACAATCAGTAGCCATTAATAACTATAACTAATGGCATTTAAGCACTATCAAAATATGATCATGAGTAAATAAGGATCACGGCCTGGAATGGAATGATTCCAGAAAACAGCGGAAAACAGCAGTGTTACTAAATTGAAGCCTGTTAAAGCTTTCAGTGACAAGTTCAGGAGTGCATTGAATATTGCACATGCTTACACGGTAACTCCATTACTTCCAGTCGTGAACCAGAAAATACGAGTAGCCTATATTGATGTTTGTAGTGCCCGTAAGTAAGTAAAGGTATTAAAAGTGGAACAAGTCAACTTATTTACAGTTGTATTATTTTCATAAATTATTATCAAGTTAGTGTTCTGCATTATGGTCTTAACTTTATAATCGTTATTCACTTTCCAATTATCTCTGATTAACGAAAAATTGTGATATATGGGAAAACAAAATTTAAATCTCAATCTAAGACATACGCAATCAGTGTTATCGATGCAATCGTATTAGATTCACATCGTGAGGAAAAATTGGAAATGGAATTAAAATACTGATGTATTCTGAACTCTCTATGTTGGATTCGAAGCTGTATCATTACTGGGTAAATGAATTTTCTATATTTTAGGAATGCTAATGCTGTTTTATTTAGTTAAAGCACATTTATTTTAATGATTTAAAAGGTTTTTCCTATCGTCTTAGTATAATAGTATTGCATTATTGAAAGTAGTTTTGTTTTGTAAATCTTTACTACGCATACAGTTTTGTAACTGTTTTCTGAAATATTTACGATAATGACGTTTCATTAGCTCTAATATTATAATGTTTTAATAATTGTGTTACCAGCGTTTAAATGGCGTTTGGACTGGAAAGTTTAAATAATAGTTACAAATTTAAATTATCCAGTTGTACTGTTTTTATACAATGATTGTTTTATTAGACTTATGTTGATTGTTCTTTCTTATTTTTTGTCTAATGATCGCCTCTTACAATCTTCACTTTCCATCTTCAGACATCCTGTAGGCCTTTATGTACAATAAATTCATACAATGTTTGACTGTATGATTTGTAGAAGAAAGAGATTGAGATAAGGTAGTAAAACAAATCCATTATTCTAACACCACACTCTATAAACCCATACTCTATTGAACGAGGAAATGTAGCTGGGATATTTTAATGTATCAACTACTGATTTTTTTTCTCGCAGTAATTTAGTTTATTTAGAGGTTCACATAATATAACAGCGTCCATAGTTATATTATGTGTTGCTGTTGACACAACAAAACAGCTGACAGCTGACTTTGCTATTGTTTTGTTTATAAACTGCTGCTGTTGTTAGTGGAAACCTAACTACAGGGCAAATGCACAAACCTGCTACAACCATTTAAAATTCGATTCGTTGTACCCATAATATATCAGTATTGAAAGTTTTATTTATATAGTCCTACTCGTACATAAGTAGTTTTCTTACTAAAGATCATTTTAGTTCCTTTTTCATTAGAGGTACATATCAACATAGTAATTTTAATAAATCAGACATATCATTATCAATCAAATACATTAGAAACACAGTATCAAGTCTATTTATATTCTCAATACAAAATTAAAATATTCTATCTATTAAAAAAAACTCTCTTTTGTAAGGAACAAATTTCAGTTATATAAATAAAGTATTATCTAAACCTTAAACCAAGGGTTAACCGGCTTTTTTATTGGGACTAGAGTTTAGGATCTCCTTTTTTAAACAAAAGACTACTGTGCACTAGTTTATAATATTTGACATTTAACAATCATATTATATGTCAAAAATCATTATTATTTTGACGCGTCTTTTTTAACAAAACCAGTTACTATTAAGAACGGCACGTTTTTGGATGAGCTTGGCTAGGCAGAGATTCGAGATTTGAAGAGTGGTCTAAAAACCTTTGTTCTTATATATGATTTATGTTAGTAGGGTTCAGATACATGATCATTACATACAATTGTTATAACTTTCAAGTATTTAATAATTCGCCACTACCTAATTAACATTTTAGATATTTTCAAATTAAAAATTGCCGTACAAAATGGATTTTAGCGAGAGCTAAACTACTGTACTAGAAAAAAAGTAAAGAAGAAAGAAAAAAGAAAAGTAATAAGAACACTAAGAACAATATTGTTTCTTAGGGCCGTGTAGGTAAGAACACAGGATAACTAGTATAGCAAGACAAGAAACATGAGACTAAGACCAATATTTTATGCTGCACAGGCATAGGTTAAGTAAGATAATAAATAAAGGAAAAGGATACCAGGAAATATATTAGGTCCGTATCATACGAACAAAGGTTAAATAAGATACTTAGTAAGTAAAGTAAAGGTAGACAAAAAATAATATATTAGTTATTTAATACTGACTGATGAACCTAAACTATAATTCCTTCTTTGTAAACTAACAATTCGAATCCCTCATCAGTAATAACTGAGGTTGGTATATCAGAGCACCGCACGCTATGGTTATGATTGTAATTCGAGACCGACTTGCTCAGCTGCTGATCGCAGGTCGGTCCGTTTGACGATTGTGCGCGCTGGTGCGCATGCGTCGAGGAGTGTGCAAGCCTCAACGTGTAATAACATTCTAGACCCGGTTGATCGTGAAGCCAACTGGTTTTATCTTGTTCATGTTAAGATTTGAACTTATTCTGTATAAGAAAATGTAACTGTACAATGATTAGTTCTAACGATTTGCAAAGATGAATCTTTACCAACTAATGTAATAAGAAAGAAGAATATACACGTCAGTGAAAAGTAAATGGTTACAATAATATACTCGTACATAAATCTGTAGCTGTGCGCAATACCTCATGTTTCAAATAGACTGATGGAATACTTTATTTGGAAGTTACAAATGCCTTTATCACTTTATAAAAGTCGATAACGTCTTGTTTAAGACCATGGCCTAATTTTTCGAACGTTTCTGGTTCCAAAATCTTACAGTACTTAGTTTCTTGTACAAGTATCAATATTTCGTAGTTGACAATACATGGTAAATGATTACTCAACAACTCAGTTCAGTTCTTGGCGCACGGATGGATGAATTCTTTATGTAAACAAAACTGTAACCTAAATAACACTAACATTGTAACTGTTCGATAAATCAAGCCAGGCATGTTTAATTTGTTGCCGTAATTTTTATAAGAAATCATAATGATTGCTACCACATTAAAAATGGTGGAAAAGTTTCAAACTGTAAATTTAAATATTTGGATGTGACCGAAAATTAGTAAGCAGAATTCCCCATTAGGAACTTTTGTAAATGTGGCCATTTTTTGAGTAGTACTGATGGCACAATTATTATAGACGCCTGTATACTTGTAATGTTCAGATAGTGTGAGGTTTATGTAAATATTATTAAAGTAATACTTTAAGTACAGTTATTCTCAACACACACACATACAGTTGCTGCTGATATTGTCCAATACATATACGGTTTACAACAGTGGTGGTAACATATATTATTCACATTCATGTATTAAATGGATATTCTGCGTCAAGTGATTTGCACGCCACATAAGGTTTTGAACAAACATTATTCTGTATTGCCTACGTTTCGCCAATACATCGTTGAAGCTAAATAACATCGTATTTTCGCCATTAACGATGAAGTCTGGTTGTTAAGAAGCTCGGGCCTCATGTGTTTAGAGAGAGTCATGACTAGGTATTTAGAAGTAACTAAGTGAACTTGGATAGGAAAATATGATCCCAATTTGTGAGCAGAATTTTAACTATTTACTGATACTATTGTCTTATCTAAGACGCTATCCTATAATACGTGAGAAACTATAAATAAGCTCACGATCTCGTATAAGTCTAATACAAAATAAAATACAGTTTGTGAAAGCAGCATGACTCCAAAGGGTTTTACTTGAGATTGCATCGAACCGCTTTCCAGAATGGTGCAAACACTTATCCTGTAAAAATATCTTTTTATATTGTAAATTTAATTACACGTCTATCTGGCATATGGATTCTCTGACGATCATCGTTACCTAATTTCCTTGTCTAAAAGTGATTGGCTTACATGACACAATATTAGTAGTAAGGATGCATGTTTAGAGGTTTATTTAAATAGGAAACCGACAGAACGTAACGAAAGTCTTACTACCCAATCAAATATGTAACGTCATCACTTGTGTCATTATGCCATATGATGAAATATCATTATTACATCATAATTACAAATCTGTTTATCCTAAAATTTGGTGGTCGATGTCATGGTTACCTATAAGATCAATGCATATATGTTTCAATTTTAACTATAACAAAGAGTTGGATGAAAGAAAAAGTGTACCTAATTTCAAATATATAGAACCTTTCTATAAATAATTATCGCAGGACAGCCAGACAAACCGACGGACAGACAACAACACAGTTTTAAAATTGCGTTACGAGATTACGAATTACAAATGTAATCACCATATAACTATCCCAGTCTATTTGTGGTTATGATGACAATGTGTGGTCATATACAAGTCAATTACTGCTACTGTTTAGTCACCATTACAATATAGCTGTTCTATGCTCTTTCAATTGCGATTGAATCAATAGGGTATTTACTCAATAGTATTCACCACTCTGGTATTTATTTTGATATACATTATATTAGAGCTTATAAGGAAACATGGCACATAGTGGGCTGAACCAGCATTAATAATAAACTTTCAGAACAAGATATTTAGTCCTACTATTCTCCATTGTTGTTTGTTTAGGAATTGTTTCCAAAACAAAGAGTTGCTTTTAGTGTAGTGTTTATTACCTTTAACACATTCCCATAAATGAAGTAGGTTATTTATGAAATCGGGAAAATATTTGGGGTTGCCGCTTAATAAAAACATGCCGTACACACTATCTTTACACACTATAATTTGTGTTTTAAATTTAGCTTTATTTCGTTTTTGTATAAGCTGTCTAAAACTATAAGTGATAAGGTATGTAGCAGATAAAATAATACTCTCGTGGGTGAGAAGCGTAATCTTGATTAGACCAAAGATTATAACGTATTAGATATTGGGTTATTTACCCTATCCAGGAACTTCCGGAAGTTAATCTCTTCAAGTCATATACGAACATTTATTAAAGGTACAATGTAGTTCTGGTAGTTTTCTTGCCTAAGACACCGATAATTTCCATAGGCCAAAAGAATCTGATAGATATAAACTTTTACATACTATTATCTCATATAATCAAAATCTGACTAACTTTTGGAAAACGCATTGGTTTGAAATTCGTTAAGTCCCAAACTGGAGTAAAATTAGATATTAACTTTTTATTCGCTATCTGCATTAGACTACTCATCAAGCACTGTATACGTAATATTTTATATCATGCACATGTAAACAGAAGTTTCAGCCAATTAATCGATCTTTAGCTGGAAGGGTGAACAGTTGTTTAGTATCAGTTAAATTTGTATTTCGTTTCCTAAAAACATTCACTATGATCCCGAATTTTTAGATACTCTGAGAAACAGTTTTTGTCTTTACCAAAACCATGCCGGACTTCAATGAATATATGAAAAAGAATCAGACGAATTTACGGTTTTGACGTTCTCAAGATTAGCGCTTAACAATAGATTTTGAAATTCATTTTTATGTATAAAAAGATAATTAATTGGTAATACTTATTTATAAAACATTTTGCTTGGTGATAACAAATGTATATATTAATTTTTTATTAGTGAAAATGTTTGTTTTTATTATTGTACATTCCCGACAAAAATGTAAAATATTTGTTAAGGTCAAAAAGAGTCTAACTCCGCTTGGTTCCAGTACGTTATTAAACCACAAACCTCTGACCACAGCATGGAGTTATAGTTAATTAAACGAAAACCACGAATGAAGCGTTACCATATTTATACCTTTTGCTAAACTTTAGTCGTATAACCATGAGTGAGATCAACTTTTCACTTACTTATGGATTTGATTTATTACATTAGTTAAAAGATATTGGAAAATTCATTAAGTGTTTTCAATAGTTAGCCTTTATTAGAAGATATAACTTACAAATAATATCGCCTAACTATAGACCCTATTGCCTTTAAGTTTAGGGTAGTATTTTGTTGTTAAATAATATACTGTGTAAGCAATCGAGTAGGAATTTGTGCCGGCTGATCTTGGTGATTACTACGTTCAATAGGCTAGCATTGATCATCATAGGATGATGGTAATACTTCCAGCGTGAATACAGTTACTGCTGTGAGATAAGTAAATAAATTGGAAATAAGTGAAAGGGAGATGAAAGAAATAGGAATAGTCGGCCAATCTTTTCAATTTCAAAGCAGAAATTTAGAGAAACATTTAATTGAAGCAACAATTTTTATTAAATTTTATTCTATTGTGGTCTTTTTAACACTGTTTTCTGTACGTGAATTGCGACAGTTACATCTCTTTTGTCAAATAGATTCACGAAACAGTTTTAAAGCGAATAGAAAAATACTATGTTGTAGATAAAACCATAATTCTTGAAAATGCTTGATGTTTCTTATCTTGGCCGCTTATATACATTAGAGTATTTATATTTTTTGTCTCTCTCTATATCTAATTTTTTTCAATTCTTGGTTTAAAAAACAAATTTTAGTGAAAGTTTTTTAATAATTATAATAATAAACTGTATTAAAAATTTAATTTACTAAAAAAACTATTAGTCGGTATTTTTAAGTCAAAGTTGAAGAATGGAAATAAATTAATTACAATTCTTAGAAAGAATTGTTTTCGTTTCTGTACTCTAATCAGCTGTTTTCTGGACATGAAATGGATGGGGTAAGTGGAAAAAAACGGTAAAATTAAAAAAATACGAAATTTAACAGAAATAGCAGAATTTTGTAGGTTCCAAAACGCACCTATTGAGCGCAAACAGTAGACTTTTTTGTATTCTGTCATATACTAAAACGGTTATGAATTAAAAGTTGAGGGAAAGAAGGATAACATTCCTAGAAAGTCAGTGAATTTTATCCTTCCTCCACTCAACTGTTTGTCGCGCACCATTTTAAAAACTCTGAGTGCATGGGAATACTGCACCTTTTCTTATAAGCTGGAAATGGGTTTCTTTATAATTCCATTTATTAACGTTTGAGCGCTCGTATCGAATCGCAGCGACTGATAATGAACTAACAGAGGTTTTGCATTCTGTGTAGCTTGTCTCAAAACGTGTTTGCCGTTATGTTCAGACTACTACTTACAGTATAAAGAATAGTGTTGATAGTGTTGTTTATTACAGTATTTACGTGACTTGTTAATTTATCATTAAAATGTCAGACTGGGAGCACGATGTAGATGAGCATACGCTCAAGATTGGCAAGCTAAATAAAAATCTACATTCTTAAGAAACTATGAAAATAGCAAGAAGCGAAGGTGGAGTTTGTTACCAACTAGAGCAAATTTGTTGAAGCTAAAATGACTGTTCCATACTGTACTTGGTGGAAACTTTGTATGTTAAATTTTTCATTGACGAAAATAAGGCTAATATAAATAATTTATATAATGGAAATCTGAAAATGAAAGATGTTTATTTACAAGACCTAATCGAGAGGCATGATGTTGCACGACATAGAACAACAACAGATTACTGAAAACAAGCTACTGCCTCATTTAAATTCTTTGCAATGAAAGCGAATGAAAGAATACAGGTTTGTCGGCAGGCATATGGTAGTTTACATCCTGTATCAAATAAGCTGTAACCAGTTTCACACACTTGTTGCAAGCTGGTAGATCACCATAAGATGGTAGTGGAAAGCATTACAGAAGAGGAAATGTTTTGGATCTTGACATAGTTGTAAAAATACATAGCCACATAAAGTATTTTCCAAAAAATAGTCCCACTATGTTTCTCAGCCAGTACACGAACGCAGATTCTTCGGTTTCAAACCTTTACCAGTTTTCATGGAAAAAAAATTTGAGCTATTATGAACTGTGAATCATGAGTAATACCTGTGATGTTTTAAGAAAACCTTTGGCTACAGACTAGAGTGATGTATGCCTAACTTTTTAGGACTTGAAAATTTAAATAGACTCGCTATTTTTAAATAATACATCAAATTGTGTGGCCGTAGCAGAACTTTTGGTCGACAAGCGACAGGCCAGTAAGTTATATAATTAGCTGAAAGAAATAACGGAGCTAAGCAAAACTGGTCCAAAAGTAAATGAAATAGTATTTGACTGCATGTAAAAATCCAATATTACCGTTTATATCTGCGAAATGCATGTTTTATTAAAGAAAGCTCTGGTAATACATATATAACATACAAGACTTAAAAAAAATAACTAAACAGTCAACTAAAACTACACAGAGGGGGAAGCTTTCAAGAGTCCTAACGAGATATCTAGTTTTATAAAGGCAATTAGGCACTAATTGTATGCTAAGATTTAGTTCTTCCTACTCACAGTTTTTATTTTTATTTTTCTAGGGGTCATAACTTTCTTTTTAGGTAATTGTTGTTAAGTTTCTTTAATGCTGAACTGATTTTTTTCGTTTTTGTTAATATTCGTCTTCCTTTATGCTATTCCTACAGCTGAAGCTCGAGTATACTCTTTTGAGATGTCCTTTCCGAGATGTTTTTGGTTATAAACAACTAATATAAAATTCATATTGTGTAACTTGCTGTATCCTGGATTACTCTAGACACATCAAAGCTCCTCAATGTAGGTTTTTATAATGAGTGAGTGCTACAACGTGAGAGTGCTTTGAAATAAAATATTCGTAACAATGACCTTTAACATTATTGTTATTATTATTACTATTATTATTCTCTTCTAATCCTCAGCTCTCAACTATGCTGGCTTGTTTAATACACTGTGGCTGCAATTCCTGTATGATAGAACCTTCCCGGCATTTGAACCCGTGATCTCTCAGTTAGAGAGCCGGGACTGTATCACTAGTCTACGGAGGAGGACACTTTCCAATAAATTATTTTTTTACTTTATGATCCTAATAACTAACATAGGGTCTATAAACATCTGCTTTTCATAAACAGATGTTTAACTACCCTCAGATTGTTGGCCTAGAGAATTAACTCTAAATTATGTGTTCATTATGTTTTCGAGTGCTTTTTAACATTCTGTGTGCGGACCTAATACTACTATAATATTGTCTTCAATCACGTTCGTTACGGATACTATATAACAGTTGTCCAACCATTGTCCTGATTAAGTTTTGTGTAGGTGACAATTTTTTAATAAAAGTATGCAGATAAATATTATAATTATTTGGTTATTACATTTATGCTAATTACGCTTGGTTGTGTCCAGTACTTAGTTCAAAGATTTTCCGAATAGTTCAACGTCCTGCCGTGTGAACGAGTTGAAGTTTATAACAAGATTCAAACCAAAAACTTTCTTAACTAATTTCCACGTGGAAATTCTTTAACAACTTAGTTGTTTCAGAAGTTATAATCTAACTCCACCGCACTTGCTGTGTAGTATTCACCAAACTTGGAACTTCGGAGTTTGAACAGTCGTTAGTATGACTTTACAAAGTTTGTGTGTTTTATTAATAGCGGATTCAACGTAATCCAATTTGCTGAGATGTTAAGGTTTATGTGTTTAATATCCAGAATTAGTTGACAAGCATGTTGAAACTTTATTGATGTTGAAAAAATGTCAACATAATATGTTAGACAGCAAATATCATACCTGGGTGGGTTCAGTTACATGATAACGTACAGTTATTTGGAAATACTAAGGTAAGACTTTTATTGATGATGTTTATAAATAATTATTAATTTTCATTATGATAATGTAATTTGATTGCATGATTAGTTACATCATTTTACAGCTTTTTTATGAGTAATATTACTATTACTACGTTAACCTGTCAACTGTTAAATAAAATTAATGATGTGTAAACAAGACAACCTAAATCTTTGGTGTATTAATTTTGTAGAGCCATTTTAAAAGAATGAAAATAAATATTACCATTACCTTCAAAAACTATTGACCTTTAGAAAATAATATCAGACATTCGAGTTTAGTAACAAAAGCATCTTCTGTGGATTATACATTCAGTAGGTGAGACAAAAACAATTGTAATTTAGTTATAGTGTACATACGCACCATAATACATTTTTTTATATTGTTAATTTTAAAATAGGAAGTCATACAAAACTTGAAAATTGAAAGTTTACATGTTAGCATAGTAAACAAGCATTGTGTAAAATAAAACTCATGTCAGTATAAATAGTCCATGTATAAAAAAAGAAAAGGAGATGTTACGAAGGAAGATGACGAATACGGACATGAATCACAACGTAATATTCTGACATTTTTATCTCCTTATTGCTCTCTTCTCCTGGAAAATCATTTTTTCTGACCTTTTTATAAGCAATGGAGGTATTTGATCTTCCAATCTAAAGTGGATATAACAAGTTTCTTTTTACAATGTCTCATTGCACAGTCTCATTTTTACCTTAAATGGAAGATTTTTTCCTGTTTTCTGCTTTATTAGCACAAATTAAAAACAACTGTCTTTCCCCATAACATAAAGAGAACTATAGGACCATCGAAATAATTGATGATTTTAGAAGCTTCCCGAAATATAGATGTTCTAGAACTAAATAGACATAGAAGCTTCCGGAGGCTGATAACTTTCAGAAAGGCGTGGAAGGCCCCATAAGCTTTCTATGGACCAAATGTTCCTGTTTATTTCCAAATAGTGAAAATAGTGCTCACTGAGAGTTTGCCGGATTCTGTTAGTCCCAATATTCTCTTAAAACGTTTAATATGAGTTTTCAGTTGAAGCCGACCAATCTCGTGTTGTCTCATAAACTTCCGAATACCGTAATATCCAAATCAGGTATTTTAAAACCTCCTATTGGGGACTGAGGACTTCCAGATGAAATAACATCTTGAATATATCAAATTCTATGGACAATACTACATTTTGATAGATTATGGGTGGAGTAATAATAAATGTTAAATGACATAACTAACTGGAATCTCAGGGCCATTTCCTAACTACAATTTCTCAGTTACCTGTTACAAGAGAAAGATTTAGCGTACACGGCAGATTTAGTAGATTACAAAAATTATGAGGGAGAAACCAGAAAAATATATGAAATAAAAAACTTGACATTAAATAATAAAATTAAAAAAAAAGTAACCTTTCAAAGAATAGTGGAATATTAGGCCGAAAAGTCGGTTCTACTATTATTATGTTTATAATTAAATATGTTTTTATTATTATTATTCTGGTGGCTAGTGCATACGGAATAATATATTTTGTCACACTGCTTAAGAATCAGCAAGACACTCGCGAGTTAATGATGTAGTCAGTCTTGCTGATCGCCATCCGCCATCACTGCTGTGCTGTCTACATCGATCACAGTTTTATATTCAGCTTTCATAGCATTTAACTAGATACGATATAAAGATTTATTTATTTTTATTTATCAGTATTGAATACAACACTATACAAACAAATATACGGAGCATAAAATTACTTTTTATCGCGTGGACGGTGACGACACTGATACACAGTTTGCGCACAACAGTACACGGCTATGTAATATACCTTTTGAAAAATAAGTTATAGCTTTGACTTTAAAAATTGTTTCAAGATTTTGGTCATTGAAATTTGTGAAACACTGTATCTTGGATATTTTAAAACATAAATAAAAATCAACACTTTTCTTATAATTTTAAAAAAACTTAAAGTAACTCCTAAGGTGTCAAGATGGTGGCCGTTTAAATCTATAATATCAGGAAACTGGCATTTTTCTGGTAAAACTTGTTGTGGGATTAATTTTATGATATAGGCTACTTAAAAATTTTGATTGCTCCATTAATACAAATAACATACAAATAACAGCCACCAAAAGAATTTCTATTTACGATTAGAAACCCGTTTCTCAGGGAAATGCAATGCACCGCAATGGATACACAACATTTCAAATGGTCCTAAGGCGTGATATTGCACAGCTGCAGTAACGGCACATTTATATGTCGGTAAATGACTATCAAGTTCTAAAGCCCTACGACGTCTTTGTTCCTATAATCGGTATTCACGTTGCTCGTCATTTTCGGTAGCTACATGTTGTGCCGCACGCTACCACAAATCTTGTAGACATCAAAACAACTAAATTATGAGACCTTTCTGCTCGTATAATGTTAGTTAAGGTTTGCATGCATTTGACTTTAGCAGTACGTGTGGGACGAAGTGTATGTAATATATAAATACATTTATTTTAAAAAGAGTGAAATCATTCTTATATTGCAATCAAAATATCCTTTCGGTTTTAACCCCTGTAATGTATACAAAAGTTTTATTTTTACTCTTTGGCATTTCTGATGAACCATCAGCTGTAAGGATTGGCTTATTAGTTTAAGTCAGATGATATTTATTATACATTGTAGACAAAGAAATGAAAAATAAATTAATGTTGACATTGTATCAGTTTTTCGTTGCTTGAAAACACGGATAAAACAACGTTTTCTAAAAATGTAACCTAGCTAGATCGATTTATTGCCAACAAAATCCCCTGTATACTTAATTTCATGAAAATCATACAGCCGTTCCCGATATTCAGATTATATATACTGCTAGTTTAAAGGTATTAAATGGGAATACAAGTAAGCATTATAATCAAATATATTTAAAAACAAATTTTCCGAGAAATTGCTATAAAAAATACAAGTTTTTCAAATAATGTATATGGTTATAAAAATGTTTGTCTTAAGGATTTTCTAAATATTAAGTGTTAATGAGCATATTAACATAGACCAATTGAGATCGGCATTTTACATTTTGACACTAACGGCTACATTTAAAATCTTCTAACTGAGCTGGATTTTAATAATTATTGCTCTTTCGCTTTTGCACTAGATAGTGCGCAGACCGTACACGTGACAAAATATTTTACTATTTTACATTTCTTTTCAAATACGAGTGACTTGTATAATCGAAGGTAGTAGGTTTAGGGGAAATGATAATACGGTCATCAGCTCTGTGTGAGGGGTGGGCTATCGGTGTAGCTCGTGGTTGATAGATTTATGAATACTCTAATTACCAAACAATCTCAAAAATGTTTATAACCAGATGATTTTGACAAATAACATTGTATTTTAAGTGGTGTTGAGAGAAGTATCTAAATTGTACCGTGAATCTTATTCAGTGAGTTCAAAGTATTGAAGGATGAATACAGGTATTGTCGTCTATTTTACTGAATCTGAGTATTCTATAGAAACCGATAATGACAATTTGGGAAATAAATAATTCCATGTAGCAGAATGTTAGTTGCATTATATACAGAACATATACATGCAATATAGACTGTTTATATTACAACTAGAATTTCCTGATCAGTTGTTAGTGTGTCTTAGGAAAATATCCGGTACAGTGATTATTTATAGGAGAGGGTTTTATGATAGACTATAGTGGATATAACTCTCTTTTAGGTTATTAAAATTTATTTGTTATTTATTTACCCAGATCTATCTCTATTTGAGTAAATGTTAAGTTATGGACACGAAGAACAACACCATTTTTAAAATATGCAAATTAGTACCTTTATTAATGCTTGCATTATATCTGGTGTGCTAAAAAATATATAAAAAAAACGGATTTCTTATTTCAATATATGAGAAAATAAAACTGAAAACCCATCACTACCGTTCTATAAAAAGTCATAAAATATTCTTAAAATAATTATATATGAATTCATTTATTGCGTTTCATGATTAACCTGTAACGCATTAAACTTAAAATCATACAATCATTGTTTTTGGTATTTGAAATCAATATCATATACGAGATTTCATATAGAAAACCTTTAAGTTTGACTCATATGTCAATTCAGTGTTTGTTCTGGAGTTATCTGGAAAAATTGTGATTGGTTAAGAAGAAGAAACCACAACAACAGAGAAATTCCTTTATTCATTGTTTGTTCTTCAGAGAAATTCCGTTAATTTCCACTTTATTGTGTAACTTAACTGTATTATTAGTCCTCACTCAACCTATCGAAATGCAGTATCGTCCTCCAAATCTGGTATATTTAAGATGTTATGTCTTCTGGAGGTCCTTAATTCCCAATAGCTACGGAACCCCTTAGTCTATAGAAAATCACACACCATTTGGTAGTAAACAGTTTTCAGGAGTTTTCAAATCTACCTTTACTGTGGATACCTTTTATGAGATGCATAGGATCTGAAGTCAATGACTGCTTGAGTGAATGTGTGGAAGTGTAATTTTGGTTGTGTGTGTGTTAGTGTGTGAATGAATAAATTTACAAATAATAATTTGCTGACGTTTGCGATTCAATATAAAGTTGTGAAGTTTCAAGTCTCTTGAAGCGGACCAGATCGTGTGGAATCTGGAACGGATTCAAAATTAGAATGCACGTGGTTTTCCCTAGTATCCGAGCGGTCTTAGAAAACTTGATTTGGAGATCACGGTCGTTGGAGGTCTCTAAGACAACTCGAGACTAAAAGGCTAAAACTTGAAGGTTTTAGGAGCACATCTTAGTACGAACAGGACCCGGAAGCTTTCTGTGAGCAATATTTGGGAACATCTGGTTTAAAGAAACTCATGGGGCTAACCCAGCCTATGCAGGCCCTCAGTCTCCTGATTCTTCGGGGACTAAATAGTTCTAAAAGGTCAAATTTTCTAGTAGTAGAATTATTTTAGAATTAATTGATCTGATTTGAGAGTTTTATTAACGTGTCGGGTTTATTACTTTAAATACATTTATGTATAAAACACCTTTATAGTAGACAAAAGCATTATGTTGACCATCTAAAATATTGTAAATATTATTTTCAAAATTGAATGTAAAAATTGAAACTATATACGGGAGTTAACTTTACTCTGGGCCAGCAACTGATGGCATATATTAACAATAAATAAAGACTTTCGTATCTTTCCGATTAGGAGTTGTGAATTTGACCATGTTAATGCTTACATGCACTTTCAAGACTTAATCACGTACACACGTCTGTAGACTGTTACGCCGAGGCCACAACTTGTCGCTTTCCTTCGCTGAGGCACCGCTACCAGTTGATGCTGATGTGTATGAGTGGGCTGATAGTGACCACACTGAACCGGTCAATGTTACCCGCTTTGCTGACGGAAACAGTTGAGCCTACTCAGTCGCTGAGGACGTTTGCCTGTCGCCCAAAAGTTCGCAAAAACGCGTCTGCCTGTTTGGTATGTATCCTACTTTTCTGTATTTATAACTACCCATAGAATCTTATATTGAAGTGATAATGATGTATATGTTTCAGATTTATTAGTTTTAGTAACTTTTACTTTACCTGAAATTAAAAAGCACTAACTTGTGTTTTTGGCCTTAGGCAGAACTAGAACCGTTGTCAAATTCTCGTGGAGCTCTACAAGCAGTGGATCTAATAGGATCGGCTGTGGGCATGCTACCTGCGGGGATAATCATACAAAGATTTGGCCCAAAGACTATGTTTGGCCTTTCGGTGTTTATTCCAGGGATCTGCTCAATGATTTGTCCACTCTGCGTGCGCACTAGCTCCAAAATGATGTTGGGAAACCAATTCATCATGGGGATGTTTTCAGTTGAGTACTTCTCTTAGTCTGAAAGGTGATAAACTATTTGCATTGCCTCTCTTTATCTTGTAGCCAAAGTTGATGTAACTTTAATCTATGAAATATTATATTCGACTGGTATCTATAGCGGTGCGACATCTAAGTTTTCTTGTTCACACAGAGTTGAAACATTGTTAAAACAATTAAATTTAGTCTTTAAATATTTCAATCTCGCTATGTTAAACCACCATCAGTTAACAGACCTTAATTGCCAATAATACATATCCACCTATACAGATGAGCTGAATGATGCTGTATTTTTATTGGCTGAAGCCCAACCAATCAACAGCAATCAATGTGGGTATCATTACTACGGGGTGCCACTTTTTATCAGTTTTTTTTATATCCTATTTCTTCCAAGTATTTTTATTCATGATTATCTACATGGGTTTTTAATATTCTTGTGTAATGGTGTTTTGTTAAAACTGATGCTTTGTCGAATCTTATTTCAAGTTCGGTTTTGTAACTGGGTTCTTCGAAGACCCATTGTTACCTTCTCCAAGCATCAACACTGAAACAAAACCTACAGCCTGTGATAAGGAAGCCATGTTGGTGGCAAAATAATCAATTACAGTAATAATATGATATACCTGTATTTTGATTCTGCCTCAGACCTGTTTTCTCAAGGAAATTAATTTGGACTTACACAAACTTCGAAATCATTGTTTTAATAAGTGTTTATTATTGACGCAAAAGGTTTTTATAACTTTCTAGTGTTGTATCCAGGCCTTCAAATGTTGATTGATATTTAATTCTGGAAGAGATTAAATGAGAACGACATGTAATTTCCGGAACAAATTCAATTGATTAGATTTAATTTCAATACATCGGAACTCTTCTGCGAGTTCCAAAATATGTACTATTGTATTCTTTGTTACCTCCACATAGGAGTATAATGTGGAGTGATAACTGAAAATGTATCAACATATTTTCCAGGGAGCCCAATATCCAGCGTTTGCATGGTACGCCGTTCATTGGTTACCTCACACTGAGGTGGGCTTCATGCTGGCAGTAATACTTATAGGTAAAGTATTCTGTCCTAGTACTTGTGCTGGAAGCATAAATACATAGTATAGGCATGTGCAGAGGGAAATTGATAAGTTTAAAAGAACATATTTTATGGGATATAGAGGAAACTGGTATAATCGCTTTTTAAAGATTTATTTTTTTATAGATCTAAAAAAATGTAACAAAACAATGTATGTCGTGATTCATTAATACGACTAATATTATAAATATATTAAAGCACCCAGGTAATTATTTTAAGAGATTCATAATAAAACAGTGCCGATTATTGTAACATGCCCTGAAACTGCTAGTTCAAATCATTATTTTTCCGTATAATTTTAGAATTTATTAAATAGCTTATGCAAAATCAGTATAATTATATCTTGTTTAGACATTTTGTTTTAATAGCAACACAAGTCTCCGAGGAATAAATTTTGAAAGTTTGATTGGAAAGTGCCAAAAACCATTCCCTTTTTCGTGTCATCGATATAAAAACTGAAAGGTATATAAGAGATTTTCATTATAAAACGAAAAAAAGAAATATAACGGGTAAAATTGTTATATAACTCACGTTATTGTAGTTATTAGTTTGTGGTCCATTTTTAAACTCCGGTGTCTAAATATATTAACAAATATTAAATTTACAGTCCTGTAGATGTGCAGAACTTGGACTGCCCATTCATTCTTAAATTCAGGTTTTTTTAATGGTATCAGCTCTTACAAAAGGCCTACGGTACTTTCTGAATGACTTTTAATTAAAATATGCTACAATAAACTTTAAATAAAAATTACAAGCCATTAATTTAAAATAAAATATAAAATTATTCATATCAGAAGTTCGGATAAGAAAAATATCTAGTTCAGGTATATTTTAGATACACCAACCCTTAGAAGAAGTGATAGAATTGCTACCTTGTCACATCATCATCTGCACACAGGAACCCCTCTAGGCTCGATGATACAGCCACTGGTAGCTCACCCTGTGATGTCTCTCGGCCGCAGATGGGCAAATGTATTCTACATGACCGGTGCAACTGCGATTGTCTGGGCGTATTTCTGGCAGGAAAATATATGGGAATTTCCATTCCAGCACCCTTACATCCATGTGGACGAGATGGAATTACTGGAAGACACTACTCTATTAAACAAGGTAGGAGTACGCCACAGCACGCGTCGCGTAGCAGGCTTCGCTGAGTTTGCATGTAAAATTTCAAGCCTATAGCTATATTCAATTTTTTAGATATCCTGCGATCAGATAGCATACATACATCATACAGAAAAGACATATTTACATCTACTCGGCAGACAAAAGGGAAATTGTGTTAGCCTTTTAAATACCCCAATGATGCTTAGCCACTCGCACTTTTGTTCATTGCGTTAGGTCCCATAGCATTATTTAAGTAATATAACCGATGATATAGGTAGTTACTATAACACAAGAGTGCGCTGTAAACATATCTTGTCACCATATTTTAGCATTGACTTACGCTCTATTGACTACACTGTATGAATAATCAACATTTCACGTACGTCACTTGACGTTTTACAGACAATCCTCATGCCTCAACAAGACATATTTTTCAAATATTAAGTATATCTCAAATACCAGTTTGTAAAGTTATCAATTACATTGGTTATAAGGGAACATTTTTCATCGTCAAGTAGAATTTTTTTAAATAAAGATACGAAACATTGATAATAATACAATTAGATTAAACAGATTATATAGACATACAGACGTTAAGATTTTCCAGCCCCATAAGTAATAGGCCTCGATAATACTGAACGAATAACTACTTCCTGAAGGTTTCTGTATAATTAGAATGCAAACTATTCTAAAATTATATTAAAACCCTTACACGACTAACGGTAACATTTATTACAATTGGTTTGGGGGTGCCGATTTCCGAGCGGCCTTAGACGTTGGACTTTGAGCCTGAGATAGAGATAGTGCTGTTTCGAATCCTGTCTGTGACCCTTCCACTTTTTATTAGTACCATCGACTGTATTGTATTGTACTGTATTGACTCTCACCCTTATCCATGAGGACGGGCAGAATAAGGTATAAAAGGGGATCGGCTTCTCCTAAAAAAACCCGTATTACCTATATGATGAAATGAATTGATATGTTTATGATTAAATTCTACATGTTAATAAAATCATATATTCACTGTTTAAATTATTTTCAATTATGGTTTATGCAAAAAAAATACAAGTATCAAGTTTGGTTAGTGAAGACTGTGATATTATTTATTTATTGCAAAAAGGCCAAAAATAAACAAAAACATTGGTTCATTTCAACGTTGGTGCAAGTGAATAAGTATTGTCAGCTGTTTATCTTGAATTGAAACTTAAAGGTCACTTTGTAATGAGTGCGACTCTTATTACAAGATGGATCTGATGATTGTGTAACTGTATAAGTGCAGTATGTAATACTGAATTACAAAGTTTGTATATGTAACTTTAGAATGTCAATTGTACTTGATATCATAAATTATAAACGTGATTAGAAAAAGATTATAACTCTGTGTGGTGTGTAATATTGACTGTATTTTGCAGAAGTCTGAATGGAACTGGACGTGGAAGTCCAACATAACAAGTCTTCAACTCTGGACTCTTGTGGTGGCCAATCTGGGATACTCTTGGATTTCTACTTTTGTCGACATCTTGATACCAGCCTTCTATTTTCCATATATTCACAACACCAACTCCGGAATATTTGTACGTATCAATAATATAACTATATATCATCACATTTATAACCTTTTATAAACCTTCATATAAAATGTCTCGTAATTATGTGTAATAAATAATAAAATGGCCTTTACTGTTTACCTTTACCTTGAAATTATTAAATATATATATATATATATATTTACATATATATATATATATATTTACATATATATATATATATTTACATATATATCAACATTTATTCGAAATAATAATAACATTATTATAAATGTAGTGCCAGTTAGTCTAAAACAGATTACAATACAACACTTTCCTTGGATTCCTTGTTTTTTTAAGAATACACCTAGCCCATCGGTATGTTACGTTGTACACATTCCAATACTTTAAACCGTAATACTCTTTATTGTTATCATCTCCTGTCATAATAGGTATGATTCTATGGTAGGACGCAGATTGTCATCAAAACTGTATTACTATTATTTCCTTCTTTGGCGAGGGATGTCACGACATTTCCGCTATTCGTTGAACAATGTAGCTTGATGTCAGGTACTTAGATTATGCCATCCTGTATGCAATGCTAAGAGTATTTTAATATATCGCCAGATTTATGTGAAAAGCAATTTGAAATTCTTATATCATTAAATTTGTTTCCTTACTGATTATGTCTCTAAACATTTGATAGAGTTTATTAGTTGATTTTGTTCATTTATCCCTAGTTTGTGATGAACTCAGTTTAGCTAAAATTAAGGATATTTCCAAATATGTAAATCTAAACGCCCATTGCCTTGTGATTTATACATTCAGGTAGTGTAGAGGAGAATATAAGATGACGGAGACAAAATTGAAATGGCGAAAACTAATAACTTGATATTGTTACCACGGCTCTCTCTCTAGCAACTAGTATCAAAGAAAACATGTGATTTTGACGTTTGTGTTACACATCCGTCAAATGTTTACAAACTCAATTTCAGTGTCAGTTATATAATTTAGCAGCACATTATAACCATTTTATTTTAGTTTCTACAAAAATCATGTAAACATTTATGAGAACAATATAATAAATTACTTAGGCCTACGCGTAAGTTCCATACTTGTAAGTCACTGGGGTTTGTTAGAATCACTAAAACTAATTTTAAATTTTTTCTAGAATCCCAGTTTAGGATGTCTTGCCATGGTGCTGGTTGCTGCTACAATTCTGGCCTCAGGGGTTGTAAGAGACCGTCTGGTCGCCGCCCACTACTTCCATACTGCAGACATCGCCTACATATACTACTCTATCTGTCAGTCACCTATAATTGTATAGGACTATATACTTATTGGCAGCTCATAACATTAATAAAAAGCTGTTCCTAACACATATGGTTGGGGAACGACCTAAGGATTAACGTATTACAAATTGTGGTAGATAACTTGAACTTTTGGTTTGGAACAGTCAGTTAAACTATATCCGACCGGTCAATTTATATAACTAAACGTATTAAGCTAGAATGACTTATTTAGAATATTTTGATATTGTGACAAAATTAAATATAACTTTGGATTTATAAAATGTTAAAATATCCTGATTGACTCAAATAAATAACTTTCTTTTCATAAACTATGAGGCAACGAAATGAAAAATGGATTGCTGTTCACGATTGGTTGTTCACATCTTATTATTAATAAACCTATATATATCAGAAGGTTATTTAAAAAAATAAAAAAGTTCGTTTAGTATTGTGAGCAAATTTAAGAACAAAGTTTGACAAATACTTTTCAACCTTTTCTCTACCCTTACTTAGAGACGTTATTGATGACCATAACATTATGGGTTTATAAAATATATGGTTGAAGGACACATATATGGTGCGCTCGTGTTAAAATGATACTAGAAATGGTCTGGGTCGAGTATGACGTCACGTGACACACATCGCCATCCGCTGTCAGAAGTTCCGCCGTACAGGTCTGTGCCAGTTTCCCTCAGTTACGCCACTTCCATATGTTATTGCACTTATCTAAATGAATTTTTACGTCAACTTATAAACTAAGGGTGATATTTTAACTTTATACAATCATGTCAAAATGTTATGCTTTAGATTATTAAACATTTCCAATCCATAATTCAAAAGATGGCCAGTCTTAGTCAATATCTACCTGTTTAAATTCAAGCACGGTAATTATACGGCAGTTTCAATATTAATTCCTGATAGATTCATATTTCATCGATATGAAACAAAGACCAACATCTAGTGCACAAGATCTCGTATGTTTGCTTCAATGAAAGGTTAGTAAAATATTAATAGGCTATATTTCTTTAGAAATGAACAGTGTTCTCATCTATCATTTATAACCTAACTGGCATTACAAAATGTTAACAATTTAACCAGTAGAAAAACATGGATAAAAACATATGTTTGAAATATTTGCGTCTCCGATTGTGTATGAAACTAACTCATAACTTCTTCAAGTAATGCTCTAGATGACTTGTATATTTTTTTATTTAAGGTCCAAATCGTAAACATTTCATGAACTAGTTGTACGTTCTAGAGATTGTCTGTGAGCGGTTAAAAACTTCTAACCCACTATTTAGTTCGTATAACTCTAATATATGAATACATATTCATAATGTGCACCTGCTATAACTACAAAAGTTGCCAAAACTTCCCAGTCAAACTTTTAAACATTAAATACATATTAGCCTACGTTGGTTATAGATTGAAATAGTCCATAATAATACATACTTTAGGCCAACTGCGTTACTGTGCATTAGTTTGTGTTTTGGAGGTATATTTTGTAAATACAAGTAATTTTGAATGGTTTTGGATTTTTTATTAATTCACAAAAAAACTGAAAATGGAAGGAGTTTGTTGCGGATATAAATAGTAAAACGTTATCGGATCTTAGAGTATATATGTATTATTAATTTTACTATCCTTCAAATACATCGATGTCGTGTCATAACATCACTAAGAGATTACTGCAAGTAATTTTTGCACGAATATTTTGTGATGAAAGGAATCTGTAGTAATGTTGTGCATCAAAGGCCGGGAGTAAACTTGTCCCCAGTAATTCTGGCGCACAACATGGATCACGATAAGCGCCGCAGATACAGTAGTTCCTGTGGCACCGGTATAAACAGACTACACGATGCGATGTGTGCTGTACGTGCGTCAACGTTATGTTATTTTGGCGGTCTTATTTAGGGGTTGTATAATAGTAGTAGTTATACTATTCTGAATTTACCCAGCCATATATACGTTTAATCATAATTTTAATTAGTTTGTTTAAATTTTATGTTACTTATTTTTTTGAAAAAAATATGGAACTCGCCTTCCATAGCTAAGAAAGCTTTGTGAGCTGAATTTCTATATTTTCAATAAAAAAGGTGCAAAATGTGAACATTGTACTCAGATCTACTTTTCATTACTTAAACCTCTCCCTAAAATGTTTTTTTTCTGTTGTAGTTGCAGTCACAGAACTTGATCCATGCTTTCCTAGCGATGAGGTTCATGAACTATTTCAAGCTTATACATCTCAGTCCATTCGGCAAATATAAATCAACTTCCAAATATATGATTCAAATATTTTTAGCAAACCAACAAATTAGTTATTAAACTATAAAACTGAAACTACTGCTAATCATTTCATGTTAATCTAAATTCAACATTGCGTTATAGAAAACCCTAGATTGTAAATGATGTTTGTGTATGCTGCAATATTAGTTTTAAAGGAAGCAGTGCACTAATTGATATACAGTAAGCCGTGTGATTTGCTACTCGTCAGAGAAGAAAATTATCTAAAGTAGATAATTTAATTTTAAAATAAATCAATATCTAAACAATGTATGTTCGATGAAGCTATATACAAATATCGTGTAAATGAAAAATAAGAGTAACTTTATCATACAAGTACAAACAGTATTAATTACGAAAGAGGACAACACATATAATTATTTTAAATAGCTATTTTATTTTAACGCCTTAGCCCTCATTGTAAGTAAAATATTTAATTTGTGCGCAATTCGGTTTCTCCAGGATCTTTACTCTGTGTTTGAATATCATCAAACACTGAAAATAGCAAATATTCAACTCAATATCATTAGTTGGATTAAGTAAATAGATTATTCTAAAGAATCGTAATGTGTTTATTACTCTACAATTTGCTGGGTAAACATCTTACAGTCTACTGGATTAAATTGTCTTAGGCCAGTATTTCACGTTTTAGTATCAATAACCATCATCATTTAATTCATTGACATTCTTGGTAACTAATTAACTGTTTTTTGAGTGTGCGAGTTATTGGAGGTCTCAAATATCTAGAAATGTGGTCGTACATTTTTTAAATTCATTTCCAGTTCTTTAAAACAATATATAACTCTCTCGAACATCTGAATCACATGACAAAACTCATAACAACTCTAAAAATCGTTCAATGCATTTACGATCATATTAGTCCTATATTAAAGTTAATTTTTTCAATAAGCTACTGTCACCAAAGTAATTGGTTTGTTTTTGAACATATTTTATTTTATTATATTTAATGTTAAAAGATTTTATCATAGACATCTCAACCTAGTTAATGTTTTGTAATATGAATTTAGAAAAGTGATTTAATTTTGTATTATGATAAATCTTTGATTTTATCTTAACATTTTTCTGAACATATATTCATAAATATTACACTTAGCTTTTATACCTACAGGAATTAATGAAACTAAAAAGTTTATTTGAATATGTAACGTATGAGTACCGAGCTCTCAAATTAAAATGAAGATCAGGACTTGTTAAATAAAAATAGCCTGAAAATACTAATTAATAGTTAAAATATTATGTTATTTTTAATTGTATGTATGGGTGAATATGTAATACCTTAAATTAATAACCTATAAACATATATAAATTGTGTCTGTGTGAATTGTAATTATCTTATGCGTTTCTGTATGTGTGTTCCAACTAAATTATTTAAAAGGTTATGTATGTGGACAGCATGGTATTAAATTCCATTTTAAATCATTAAAAATAAAATATACTAACTAAATATTTATTAATTAAACTTAAATCTATTACTTCAATGAAGATATAATACTAAGGATATATAAATTGTAATAGTTACTTTGAACTTAAAGGTTTACTTTTAAAATTTAACCTGTTATGGGATGCATATTATAATAAGTAACATCTTTTAACTCGTAAAAAAGACTACAAAGCCTCGTTATAAGTTTAAATGAAAACAATTTTTATGTTCCAATTGCCCTGTATTAGGCTACTGAAACACTCTGATGTTCCACAACAGTCCTATGATACTATTTGATATGTCTGCAGGCAGTGTCGGAGGGTCCCTGATGCTCCTGGGTCTAGCCCACCGAGAGTGTCACCGCATCTCGGTTTTCCTGTACTACACGTCGGCTGCGATGTGTGTGGGGGTTGCTGCCATTGTGAGGGTGGAAACTGCCCTCAATATGAACCCTCATCTGGCAGCCGTCAACATAGCCCTAACCTGCTTCCCTGGGCTCATTGTTTCCCCACTACACATCGTGCTGGGAACTTCTTTGTTGCAAGGGGTAGACAATGGAAACATTTAAAGAGTATTTCGCAAGAATTAAGCTTAAATTTATGAAATTATAGTACATAAACAATAAGTTACAAAAGGTCACGTAAACACATGTTCTAGCTCGTTCTTTATTACATGTTTATATTATTTTTATTTAAAAAACAAACCTCGAAAACTGGTATTGAAAACAACTTGATACATGGTAGTTATCATCGTTAAAATCAATTTAGAGGGTTGAAGTATGTCCTATTTATCATTTATTTTATTTATATATCAATCAACCTCATATTCAATAAGATTAAACATAAAATAAAAGGTTTTGAGATGATCTTTATCATCCTTTTAAATCATACATTGCTAATGATGGACAATAACCTAAGAATTAAGATTTATGTTGTTGATCCAAAATGACATAAAAACACTAATACCACTTAAAATTTTAAAATGGTGATATTTAAAACATTTTGAATAAAAAATCTCAATACACACATCAATAACATCAATATAACATCAGAGCCATTGATAAGCGCGCTCGCTTTGGGGTGGAGGTCAGGGCCTTGATGCTGGGGGCTCAGGGGGTATAGCGGTTGGCGGCTTTGGAATGTGTTACTTAGGGCAACTGAATGCAAATTGAATGAATGCATGCGTGTATGTCTTATTATAGTTTTGTAAATATTTATAAAGTTACATTAATTATAGATGTTGTTTTTTATTATTTTAAAGCTAAAATCTTTTAATGTATAAGGTAAATAAATAGATTTATTTTTAGTTATACATGTATATGTATGTTAGTTTAATTTTTTACGAGGTTAAGTGGTAGAGAGGACTTTATAGTCCTAACTTCGCCTCTAATAAAGACATTTTTCATTTTCATTTTACACGTAAATCCTCCTCGAAGATTTTAAAAATATTCTTTTGTTGAAATGGAACTAAAAATATACTTTTTGTTTCAATTCGTTGAAAATGAAATGTTGGATGTATATAAAAAACTAATTTATATGTTAACAGAAACATTGTATTAAAATATAATGAGTTACCAACCCTACGTTAAAAACATTAATTAGTGATATAAAAACTAATAATTAGAAGTTTTGAGCTCTTAAATTTTTAAGAGTACCCTCTCTACGTTTAAGAATTGATAAACAACTTATATATTTCCCAATCTACATATATGTATTTACACAAGTAGGTTATTATTGGATTTTCTAGGAATAATTTGCAACAAATTACTAATACTTTATATTTGTAGAATTAACTATTCTCTAGGTGTATAACTTGAAAATTTATGATGTTTAATTTATATATTAAAAAAATCAAATACAAATATGAAATGATTTACATCAATAATATAGTTCCAATTTTGTGAGTTATATAAACATAGAGATGGTTGGAAACAAATGCTGTACTTCACAAGAAATAAATTATCAAAATAAAAAATTAAGAGTAAGAGGTATGTCATAATTTTGTTTACAATTAATTTAGTACTTCCAAATTTCTTGTCCCCATGTTGTGAAATGTATATAATTTCCTCCATATGTTTCCAACAAAACATGGAAAATCTCTGTCTTGTTTTCTTTAACGGATTCCGCTTTTTCTAAAAAAATGTGTGAACTATTAGGTAACTTACCAAAGACAGAGTTGGTTTTACAATAAAAATATTCCTTTGTGTGTAATCTGCAACAGCTTTAAAAATAGTAACTTTCAAAATTTAAATGAAAGTACTTTTTAATAAACTAATGTTAGTGTAACTCTTTCTAGTAAATGCATTTGAGACATTAAGAACAATAGTTTTTCCCCATAAGCAATTTAAGAGATAGATGCTACAAAGATGACTTGTGTAATTTAAAGAAATAATGGAACTAGGTTCTAGATAAAAGGTCTTACTTTTACATATATAATGTTACCAATTCGTTTCAGAATACGTTCAAAGACTGGAAGAGGTTGACTTATTTGAATACAGTTGCGTGTATAATCATAACTGCAGTTTTCCTGAAACTGGGAAAATCACTTATATCATTCAGTCCTGACCATTTGAGAAGTTACCAAATTAGATCTGAAGATTCTGACCAAAGATCACCAACTCCGAGCCTGGCATCTGAAGAGTCCAAGGAACTAAGTGAAGGCGAAATCAGCGAGACTCGAACAATCCGGAGTGAAATAATAGAGATGCCACTCCAGAAAAGAGTCAGATTCGCAATTGACCGGCAAGTGGAATGGGCGATAAGGCCGCACAATAAATCCCTGAATGCACAAGATGTTGAAGACATCCCTGGGACATCGACTCAAGGACGCCAAATTGAGGAGGATATTCAAATTATTTCAACATCATTACCAGACAGACTGTCATTGGAAGAGAAAAACACAAAAGATTCTTTGACAATGGAATAAATTATATGAACTATTGTTTATATTAAACATGAAATTGTATTCAAAGACATAGGGCCTATACATGTTGAAAACATATTTGACTAATTATTACATATAGTGAGAAATTGTTAGTGGACAACTTTATTTCTGCGGACCTAATGGGCGTATATCCTAGTTGGGTATGTACGTATAATGTATAACTATAGTGTATTAAAAGTAATTTCCAGCAATCTTATGAATTGATTCTGTAAATCTTATCTATAGTCCGTTCGAAATATTTATAAAACTTAATTGAAGATTTACACTTTTTCATATCTACCATCTGAAATCGTATGCTGACTTGTTTCTGCTAATTGTAGGCTATCCTTTTATTTTTTATCTTGAATTGAAAGAATCTGACATGATATTCAATATCAGTTGTACTTTATTTTAAAGTTTGTAACTCTATTAGTAATAAATACTCATAGTGCTTAAAATATAATCAAATTAATTTAGAATGTTAAATGTACATTTTTGAAATGCGTTTTATACTGTAAATATAGAATGCAATAACGATATAAATTTAATATTTTACAACCACATTTTAATTTAATACTTGTTCGATGTTATTGTTTAGATATATTATCTAAAGTAGTTGAAATTTATTTAAAATTAAGTCATATTACAGAACAAAATCCTTTGTATTATGAGTGCAACAGCAAAGGAACTGCTTGTCAAAATAGTTCAAAACACAAAGGGCTTTAATTTAGTCATATTTTATTAAAATATGATATCATGTAACTACTGAACTATTATATAAATATATTAGAATTAAAAACATCCATTTGACTGATTTTTGGACATAGACGTTTTAAACTAGAAAAATTTCATTTTTAATTTCTTAAAATTGGTGGCCATCACTGATTCAAAAGTAAAACTACTTATTACTACTCAATAAAATGTTGATAACAATTACTTTACTCGACAATTAGGTAATTTTTATGAAAAATATACTTCTTTAAAGATAGTATGCTCATGTTTCTAATTCTCATTCTAAATATGTAATTGATACATTTAGTAAAGACTATACTTAAACACTGTTAAATACCGGTAAATGAATTTTTACCAATGACAGTAGTTACCGTCTTACTAGTACTTAGTCTTAGTAATTAGTAGTGACTGTCATTAGTGAGATCTGTGCTGGAGTTCGGCAGTATCGTGTGGTCCCCCTACCAACTTGGCTAAATCCAAAGCCTCCAGAAGATTCAAGACAGGTTTGTGCATATTATATGAGTGAAAATTGGCTACGACTATTTGAATGTGCCGCTCCGAAGTGTGAAGGCAGCTGCACGACTTGACAATGATGCTTCTTCGGAAGATCTCAATGGGGAACCGGACACTCCTGATCTGCTTGGGCTGTTCAACCTTAGAGTTCCTGGCCGAACCAGCTCCACCGACCTCTTCTGCTGTCCCTCGTGCTCTTCTAACTACGACATGAACAGCACCATTCCACGTCTGTACAGGCTCGGCAACATGGTCT
Source organism: Homalodisca vitripennis (assembly GCF_021130785.1). Classification (NCBI taxonomy): domain Eukaryota; kingdom Metazoa; phylum Arthropoda; class Insecta; order Hemiptera; family Cicadellidae; genus Homalodisca; species Homalodisca vitripennis. Next base: position 114,893,129 of record NC_060207.1, read on the forward strand.
CAGAAGACTACGACTTCTCCCACGATAGCAGCCGTCGTCTGAAGTCTACTTTCCTTTCCTTGTAGCACCATTCTAAGTGGGATTGGGAACGAAGACTTGTGTGAGACTTGCATGAGTGTGTTTCAGATGACAGTTATGTTATAATTATCAGCATGCTATGTACTAAGTGTTTTTTTGTTTTGTTTTGTAATATATATATATATATATATATATATTACAAAACGTCCCGCAAGGAGTCAGAAGGAAATCTTAAATAGAAGCATAGGTCAATATGCACATCATTTTAAAGGGCTTAACTAGCAGAGTTTAATGCCGCAAACCGCACTCAAAAAGATTGATCCAGTACAAAATGGCGGCTGTTCAAAGGTTTTACTTGGTTACATTTTATTAGTAGCCATAACCCCAGTATAGCAAAACTGCAACCAAAGAATACTGCAGCTAAATACTACATTATGCTTGTCAGTTGTACATAAGTGAATTATGATGTTAGTTATCCTCAAAGGTTACAAATTTGGTCCTAATATATTGATAACGGGGAAAACCTGATAACAGTAACAATTAGAAAGCTCTTATCTTTGGGTCGCAATTTGGACTTTCCTATTAGCCAGTCTATTCATAGTAGGCTATTCTAGTTTTCTTGTTTTAGTAGTGCTGTCCAACCTTTCTATCAGTGCGCGATTCCTCGTGTGATCGTCTGTTGTTTCCCCAACCAACCATAATAAGAAGTGTTATATGTTCACGTTCATCAAGCGACATAGTGTAGTTGAAGAACTATAAGCAATACGATAAACTCTTTCTCCAAATTATGAGAACCCCTGCTGGTCCTCTAAAGAAGAATACTGGATTACTGCAACATGGAGTATCATGATATGTAACATTGATCGATACCAATCTCTGGTCTAATAAAGTATGGTTCAGAAACAAGTAAATTATGAGCTATTTTAAACAACACGTTATTTTTACAGCTGTTCTTGACCAACGAAGAATTTTTCCAATGATAAGTAATTAAGTTGACGTACATTTTGTACACATCTAAAGCAAGGATAATATTTGAACATTTCAGAAATTTTCTATTGTTATAAGTAAACAAAATTACAGCAATTTTTCACTGTTATATTCAAACAAACTAGAACACCAAATTCCATAGATTAAAATCTATCTTCTTTCTTAGGAGTAAAACAAACACACAAAGCTCAACAAACATAAGATTAACATGAAAAAAATATGTCCTACGGACAGATAGACAGGCAGTCAGTCAGACATGCATACAAGAACTTTTCACATCCTCCTGAACAGCAAAAGTCTAACCGTGTCAGCCTACTGACCAATGACGCTCAACCAATTTCCTTTGTTTGACATGCTCCGTCATAAAACTCATTTTTGTCTATGGATAAATAAAATTAGGCTTCATGTTAAATTTTAAGTCTACAGTTGATGTCTTTTCTTTTTCCAATATATATCTTACCACAATATGATATATTTATATATTTTCATTAAATTATGTTTCTTAACAATGTTCAAATAATAAAGGTCCCTATGATCCAAGGTGTAGTACCTAACGAAGAAGAGTACTGAAAACAGATCTTATCACAAAATTTTAACATCTACTCTCCACTCTGTTCCTTTTTTATATACTCTTTGAATAAAAATGCCACAGGTAAAAACTGTATATGATTATAGTCATTCTGTTTACAAATTTATTTTAATCCTACCATTTTCTTCTAAGACCAATGTAAATATATGTATATTCGCTAATGCTCAGCCAATACCTATGGAGAAACATGCATCCATCGAACTCAGCGTTGTCTATATAGAAACGAAGCTTCGTGCCAAATTTAAAGTTCGTTTTCAAGATAACGTGCAGGCAGACCGACAAATTGAAAGAAATGAAATCGTTCCAGTTCCCACGATAGACAGTGATTGGCCTAACTGTCAACCAATTATTTACGGCTAGACTTTTAGAAGGCAAAAGATAACGTACAGCACCGTATGACTACAGGGAATTTTTTAAATATAATTTCAACACCTTACATTGAATACAACAAATTTAATATTGTAATAGTAGTGAACATTTTACAACCTCAAATCGCCCAAAATTGTCATCTTCCTAAAGAATGGTTTGCAACAAAGATGGAAATCTTTGTTACATACATTAAAGATATAGAAATACGTTTCGCATATTACTATACAATTCTAACTAATAATGAGTCTTTCTTTTTTATTTATTAGTAGTATTCTGTAAGGACTTAGTGTTCAAAATTTACATTTATAATCTTATATTATTGCATAGCCCAGCCGTGGGGCTAGCTAGTGCGGAGACGAGACTTTACCTAATAATTACATATATGCGAGCGTTGAGTAATAACCTGTAACCTGTATTCTTACTCATAATGGTTTATCTCACTCTGTAAGCACGGAGAGTTTGCGGATCTATAATACACACACGCAGTGATTAAAAGTTTAATGTAATAGAACGCTTCTATGAAATTACGATTTATTTTATTCATTTCTTAACTTACTATTAGTCTTAGTATATTTTATAATTGGAATGAAATTCTTATGAATATAAAAATTATTTATTCCTTGAAAATGTTCTTGTTGAAGACAATTCAGCTTGTTTTGTAAGAACCAGATTAATTTTCATGGAAGTCAGCTTTCATTTCCTTCACTGAACACACAAAACAATGTAAAAAGTATAATGATGGTTTAAAAAGGCAATTGTTATTTTTTCTTTATATAGCCTTGTAGAGCATAAGAATTATTTTTTTTACAAAATAATCCACCGCATATGTTTATAAGTACTTTGTTTAGTGGTAGATACGTAACTGATGGTCAAAATTGCAATCAATTTGATTTATAGTAGATGTGATTTCATTATATCTACTGTGAAATATCTCATTTTAATAATTTGTTAACTCTTAACATTTTGCTATAACCTTACTAATTTCACCGTATATATTAACGTCCAAATTCTGTATATTTAATAGTAATAATAATGATTTATTTTCTCAAAATACATTACAGAATTGTACAGAAACCATGTTTACATCCAATATTACCATAATATCTACTAATGTACAATAGAAATACAAATATAAATATACATTCTAATAGAGAAAATAACTAACCTCCAAGGCAAAGCCTGTGTGGAGGAAATTAACACACAATTTTTCCTAGAGTGATGGCTAAATCTTCTATTTAACATAAAATATATAGATCCAAACTTAACTACTATATGTACAATACATTAACTAATATACAAATTTCACAAAGTTGTTACTAGTGGAAAAATTAGGAGCCTATAAGTTTCATATAATACAATTTAATTATGCAATAAGCCAACAAAAATCATAAAATGTTACAGAAAAAGAAAAGAATCTCAACAGAATTTAAAAATGATTACTTAAAAGATTTTCTTGAAACTTAAACATAAACACACAAGAGGAATACAAAAAGTCCTTGAATTTCCACATACAATTTCGTTATGACATACACAAAATGGGTAATTGGTTAAAAGTTCTTGGAGCTAGGAAGCTATAAGTTTTAGTAAAATAGGTATTAGCTGGTCTAGGCACATACACATCTCTTGCATTACGTAATTTCGTCTTATACACATTCAAGTACGTATTGTTTCTACTACGATTAAAAACAACCTTAGTACTTTATAAACATACATATGTCTCAAGGGTAAAAGTTTTAATTGACAAAATAACGGAAAGGTCGGATCTGTTTTGTTTTTTTTTTTCAAAATTAATCTGATGAATTGTTTTTGAGAAATAAATAATGTTTTAGTACTTGTTACATAAGTTCCCCCCCAGCAAGAGATTCCGTACTCCAATCGGCTGTGTACCAATGAAAAATACAACATTCTCAACAGATCATCATTACATAATATTTCTTAGGAAAAAGAAAAGCCACAGGACATTATTAAGTTTTTGTTTTAGATTAAAAATATGGGTTTTCCATGTTAGTTCTGAATCCAAAGTTAGATATAAATACTTGACACTCTCTGCAGGTTTTACCTCTACACAGTTAGTGCTGCACGTTCTACAGCTGCAAATACAAGTAATGCATTTTGAAATAATTTTAAATGGAAAATCTACTTTCCCCCGTAAATTAAAATTTATGTAATTTGTTTTCGTAGGACTTAAAACCAAATTGTTTTTTGTAAACCACCATTGAATAGCTTGCATATCTAAATTAATATTTTCCTGAATATCACTCCACTTATCATCAATGTAACATAAAGCAGTATCATCTGCAAATGATGTGACTTGTCCATGAAATTCTTCATGACAAAGGTCATTTATTTAGTTAAAGATATCATGTTAATCTGTATCGTCATGAGACTTGACGATTTTTACATGCTCTAGCTAAAAGGCTTTTTAATATATTTGAAATATATGATATAAACTACTTGCATATCTAAAGCACTTTCATATACATTATTACACATATTTTTATAAAAATGTAATGGGAACTGTGTATTCATGTGGATGTGGTTTTACTCAATCACGTAAAACCTACAGGGCCGATTGTATTGTAATGTTAGAGGATATTCTTGTTGTCGCTGGTTAATATATAGGCATGTACTCGTAAGTCTATTTCAAAATCCCTCGGCTACGTCTCACTGGTTTTGAAAACTCCCTTTTTAGATTGAAAATAGTTAACTGAAATAGTTTGTTTTACTTATGAAAATGTAATTGCAACCATGGAAACGCAAATTACGTATCAGTAAACGTAAAAAACCCCTTTATATGATTCTCATACATACGGCCAAAGTATTATAAAAATACTTTTATAAGTATCTTAAAAAAGTATTATAAAAAATAAAATATATCCTTCTTATCCAATTTTTAAAACATTAAATTATGGAAATACGCGAGTAACAATCCATACATGAAGGATCCTTGGCAACACTGATAAAAGCTGGTAATAAAGGTAATCTTTCTCATGCTGTTTTAGAAACAGAATTATTTATAGAATTAATTGGAAGACATATGAATTAATTTATTATGGTCACATATCCTTTTAAATGCAGCAGGTAAAGTTTAAAATAATCTGAAGGTCACATGTATTATGATATGTTTAAGAGGAGAATAATCATTCATTGTTTAGAGGTTCGTGGAAAGTTTTATACCAACTGTAACGGAAGATAATTATTGTTTGCTGCGTCTTGTTATAAGGAGTTTAATTTCAAAAGTTCACGAAGAGAAACTCACATCCTAATTTACATAACTTTTGTCATACTTTTGTCAGTATATGGGCATAGGTAATCTATTTTGTGCCAGTTATTGACAATGGATCTAACCGAAAATGTTATGAAATGTTTTCTATAGAAGTTTATGAACTGTAGAGAAATACCACAATCGTGTTATTGAGAATATATTAGTTTATAATGAAATAAATAAAGAATATTCCGACTAAAAGCAGACGGAAATCCCTCGGCAGTGCTAAAAGGTTCAGATAACAGTAAGCTGATCAAATCTCTCCAAGGTCAGCGTCATCAAAAGACATGGGTTACTGTAATGTGCTCCAAAACGAGATGTATAGTACGTATATGCCGCGGGCAATCCTGTGCTTTGGGTTCGTTCATGTCGTCCATGGCCGGTCATATACAAAATTACATTAGATTTGTTTGTTACATTAGAGTGTTTTTGCGCATATGTGTTTATTTATTTGTGCTATGTAACTTTTTGGCGACATAAGAGTCAGTTTTGACGATCTGATTTGACAATAGTGCGCTCTCGAATCTAGTCATCTTATTAAAACAAAAGTATGTAACATTATTTATTCATAAATAAATAAAATCAATAAAGTTTACACGCCAGTTTATGCACAAGCTACATATAACATACTTAATTGTTTTAAGAATGCAAACAATTCTGTTTTATCAGATAAGTTATTGAGAAAAAAGTTAAATTTGTAGAATGTCAAAAATTATTAAACAAGGTGAGGTTCCAGAAACATCCAGGCATAAATGACAGAAATAGGAACAGATGATTGTGTGGAACGACAAAAGTGTCATCTAAACATAATGTCAGAGGTTGATTTAGTGCTCCAGATATGTCTTATACACATCTGATTTAATGACAAAAATAAACCCGTTTAATAGGGGTTCTCTATTTTACAGATTCAGTAGTCACTGTACGCTTGCATGCAGATGTAGTTGGTTACTTGAAATTTTTATTATTGTGTATATTTTCTTTTTAATTTTACAAAAAGTAATAGGTTTAACATTTTTTGTTTACGTTTATATTGAACACATCTTGGATTCGTTATGTTTAATGTCTTAGCTCACTAAGCTATGAAATAAAAAAAGTTTTATGGGTATCTGTATTTAAATCAGTTTCACTCTTGAAGCTTAAATACACATATGACTAGCCTTGGGATAACCGTATAATACGCGTCAACACTCATCGATATTCATGACAAAGGGATCTTCAATGTAACTACATAAACCGAATTACGTTGTAGGTATTTATATAATATATAGGTATTTATGAAGGTAATTACTTCAAATTTTATATAAAAAATAATAATGTTAAGGAGAATAAAACCAATCTAGGCTATGTGTATGGCTGCAGTATGATAAGCTTCAAACACTCGCTTGATCGATAATATCGAATCATCTATATTCATGTGGAAAGAATCCCCGATATAACCTCTTAAACCAAATTATATTGTAGGTATTTCAAAGTCCAGTATAAAATTTACTAATAATATGGTGAATAAAAAAACATAGGCTATGTTTATTTATAACATGTAAGAAACGAAACTTTTTTATTTTTACTTACTTTTTACTATTTTGAAGGATAAACGTGTCTGACACGTAATAGTGTAATGTTACATATACCCTTTACAAGCGTTTATGTGATCTAAACTTGAATTTGGGTACTATCTCGATTGATGTTTTCTTTTTCCGCCAGAAATGCGGGGTGGAAAAGTTTATATTTACAATAACTACGTATGTGTATCCTAGTAACAAATAGCAGTCCAGAACTTCGAAGCACCCAATAATTTTGTTGAGTAGTGAGAATTTGAATTAGCAATATACACATATCAGATTATAGAAAATAATATAACTTTGTAAATTCTGTACAGTTTAAACAGCGTAGTACTTAATTGATTAACAGGGTAAAAATGTCTGACAGCATTTAAATTGCTCTAATCGTGATTCGGTATTATGTATTATTGGAATATTGGACGCTTATAATAATGCAGCCTTGAATTTTGCTTGATCATATTGATGGAAATTGTCCACTGTTGTAATGAACAACAACACATTATTTAGGTTTTTTAAAACCCTGGTAGTTTTCGCTATATGAAAATTTGAGAGTAAACAAACGAAAACATGTGTGCAAAATAATGCACATTGCCCATACCGTCAAACGTTACTTGGTTGACAGACTGGGCCATATGTCTCATTTTTGCTCATACATGAAAAACTGATGTATTTTCAAAAGCGGTAGTTTGATTTCGAAAATAACTAAAGTAATGACTTTATTATAATATTATTGCATTCAAAACACACTGCCCCTGGCAATGAAAATGAAACTTTTACCTAGGCAGAAACTTTCCTTCATAAACGATGCACACGGCCCATAACCGTAGTGTTGTTATGACTATTTTTATAGACAAGGCGCTGCATGTGTTTGGGCTACAATTACAAAATATTTCCAAAGTGAATTCACAGAATAGCGCGTATAAAGTGGCTACATGAACTTCAAACAAACACCTTCATTTACGAGACACGCAAACTTAGGGCTTTGAGATGACCAGTTTCCGCAGCTTGTAATTTAGCAACAGAAGAAAGTTACCTTGAGAAGCTTCCACTATAAACTTTCGAAACCGCTTGTTTACTGCCTCTAACCCCACATTAAATTCTTCGTTCAAATTATTTTAACTTTATTTATCTGAATCAACGTTCCAATTATTATTATGCTAGACATATTCTTCTTTTAAGAAATTAATACAGGGACTATTTAGCTATCTTTTCCGTCGCAAAAATGTTTTTGTTTAATCCTACTTTGGTATCCATATCCATATCCATTGTGGTAAGTGACATCCAATAAAACTGAACAAGTACTAACGAACCATAAGTAGAAATTCATGAATAGGATAATAATTATTTTCTGTACATACTTTCTATATTCATTTATTGCAATTATAGTAAATACGATTTGTTTTTAAGAATATTTAGCATTGATGTTATATTTCAATATTAAAAATTTAATACGTAAATCCTATAAAAATAATATTTTCATATAAATAATTAAAACATTGCATTTGTTTGTGTAAAATAGAGATCATTCTTTTTTTTCGTCTCGTGGTAATACTACTTTCAATGGAAATTTTATTTTTAACATCATAGTTTTACTTTAATGCTTTTTTCAAGTAATTTACTACTAACGTTATTAAATAAAATTGCCATTAAAGTACAATAGCTAATGATTAAATTGATGAAAATGTAGAATTCTTGTCATTCAAATTTCAATTTCGTGGACGTGTTATAAAGTTTTGGGGACAGTACTGACATACTTATGTGTATATCAGTTTAACTGTGAATATCACAGCAAAGTAGTAAGAGTTTCGTCAGTTTATTATTGATTCCACCAAGAACTTAATGTCTGGTGCCTTTCTATGTATAAAGCCATTTTTTAAGGCTTTAACACTATTAACGTATGCTCAGTCTGATTTCTATACAAAAATGCATTGAATTTACACTCTGCTTAAATATACCAGAAATAATATCTTAAAGCAAAGTAAATAATAATGGCCAAACGTTTTTCTAAATCAACAAAACTTTTTGTATTTTAAGCATTGCCGTACTAACAATAATAATAACAGCGTTTGGTGTTTCTAAGACGGGTTAAATTAAGCATTAGACATAGTTGTATAATTTGCCACAAATTATTTCAAATCTAAAAGTTCGGTATTGTTACCTTACGTCCCGTCAAGTTGACCGATGAGGTAGCGCGGTGCGACACGTTTAAAAATACCGTCTGTTGACCCATATAATCGGAAAATTAAAAAATTGTGTAAATATTTGACAATAAAAGTGTAGCACATTATTACCTAGCAATATTTTTCAGTTATATAAGCATTCACGTGTAATGAACTATCTAGACACCTTGAAATACATAAACATTGCCTACGGGCCTATTTATAATAAAGAAATAGAAATTTAAGAGCATAGGCATATTAGTTGTTGTTGCACTCTTGATTATTGTTCATCTAAACCTTAGTGAGTAATAAAAAATGCGAAACCGTGACAAGAAGAGGTTATTGAGCCAAACACGATGAAAGTGCCAAAAAGTTCTTGACATGAAAGTTATGTAATGAATTTTTGACATAAATATTGATTCTCATCCGTCCCATCTAGACCATTGGCTTACAGAAAGAAACAAGCAGGCTATTCATTTATTCACATATAATATGTGTTATATGAATCTATATTACAACTAAGAGTTTGTATATCTGTTGTGTACAGTACACTATCTCTGGCAGAGTAACACATTAAGGCAGGTATGATCAACATTAGCAACACGGGAATCTTCATAAATTACTTTCTCTTTTTAATAATATTTATAGCGAATATTTAGGTTGTGCCCAAGTAGTGGAATTAAGAATTCTCTTATCACAGATATTATGTTTAGATAATTGAAATTTTTTTTGCCATACATGGGCTCAAGATGACCTTTAAGGGGGTCTGGTTTGGGCGCGTTTTACAGATTATGAGCTGTTAAGATCCGCGTAACTGAAAAATATGTGCATACCGCCGGTTTTTTGATCAGTGATTTTCTGATAAATTGACAATAAGCCTGGAGTGTAAGTGGTCAATATTGAGAACAAGTAGTGGATGTCTAAAATGGACCGGACGTGATTCGAGAGCCTAAACGTGAAGGTTGACGGCAAAATATATTTCTTATTGCGCTCTCTTGCAGTGTGACCTCTATAACAACAGTGATTCAAAAGCCATTCTCAAGTAACTTCATCCAGGATATGAAAAGTAAAAGTTAAAACGATACAAATCGCCCGTATAGTTTTCCTGGTTTGTCAATAGAACCTGGCCCTCTTTATTGGACCCATTTTAATTCCCTACAACGAGGTAATTGCTACTAATGTATCTATTGCAAGTATTTAAAAATTAACAGTTGTTCCCTAATATTGTTAATAGGTTTTAAACCTCACTATTAATCTGAAAACTTTTAATTTTTTTATGTCCTTTCTACTACATGTATTGAAGTGCTAATATAGTTTATTGTAACTTGTCACCAAACATTATCCATTAAAATGCCTTTAAAGCATTAAATAGTTTTTCTTTTTTTACAAAAAACTTGAATGTTTATTGATTGGTTTTATGTAAAATTCTAGTAATGAAACGTAAATTAGTAATATTGTTACTTATTGTAAAAAACGAAAAGTTGTTTTATCAAATTGTTATGCTTCAAAATTTATTTATAGTGAGAATTTCATCCTTAAATACGCCATTTCTTGAAATTGTACATTTATTGTTTAGACTATCGATTGGCGTGTAAATACACAACTAACGTGTAATTAAATACTTTCATGCTAACGATACTTCCAACTACCCGTCAGCAATAAATTTCACATTACCCAATTACACGAAAATTGACGTTACATTCCCAGGCACACTCCAGTTGTCAGTGTTTGTATGACGTTTGCCACAGACAACGAGTGGATGATGGAATTTCCATGTTCACGGAGTGACGTTCTCTCTCAAACGTTCAATACACGTCTATACTATTGAATATTTTCTTGTTAAAGCGGTACATCCCAAACGTCATTCTCTAACTTTTCTTCTGGATACTCCTCAAATATATAAAGTATCGTTCATTTTTAATTACCTTATGAAAGAAAAGGTATTTCTAGTATTGGTAACAGTGTCTAGTCCTGTGAATCTAGAACGCAAAAGCCATTTTAAACGATTTTTGTTATGATGAAATAGCAAACTGAAGCTGATTTTACTGTTATGATCTAATGAGCATCACTTATTTAAGGAGAATTTAGTGTTTTTTACATATGGTAATAAGATCCACATGTAACATTCAAGCTGTTAGTGTAAATAGCCTAAACCTTAAAACATTAGAGTGCGGCCACTGTGGGGCAGCCCTATTTTATGAAAAATATTAATCAAAACTGGTTCAATATTTCAGAAAAAACTATAAAACATAAAATAGCGGCTAAACCTTTTAATATCCTCCTTTATAAAGTCAGTTAAAATCGCAAATTAATACCATCTAAATGATTTATTATACTTTTTTATAATAAGTGGATTGATATTTTGGAGATTCATTTTTGTCAGGTCAGCATTTCAGAGGTTCAGGATGAACTGCTGCCTATATCTTCTCTCCAACAGAAGCTGCATATATTCTTATATATGCCTTAGCTATATTTTTAAAGTTTCATCTTGCCTGGCCATTACCAAAACTTAAATTAACTCTATTGTTTTGAAATACTGGTTTAAAAATGTTTAAAATGATACTTTAAAAATAATGTTACACTTTTAAAAAAAATGAATGTTTGTGTGTTTGTCCTTTATAGACTCAGAAACTATTTGACCGATCATTATGAAAATTTGCATGTACAGGTATTTTTCCACGTCCAAGGTTTATATGCTATGCCCATTGATGTAACTCACCACCAGGAGGCACTGCAAAATATGTAAGTTACTAAGCGCCTGCACATTGTAAACTACAATTACGAGATAGTTGTGTATAATAACCACACACTATGTGAAGGCGCTAAGTTTTTATGGGTATTTGTCTTTCAAATGAATTTCTGTTTGGCCTTATAGCTTGAATGTTAGACCACTTTATTATTAAGTACATGTAAGTGTACAATGGCTATGAAGTTACACTTTTGGCAGATTTTCTTGATAGTGTCAACAAGGTAAACTCTACATCGGCGTTGACAATATAATTCACTTGAACCAGAACAATATAATTCACTTGAACCAGAAGTGCTCATACACGAGCAAAGCTTACAAAAAGCGTGCGAAGCCGCGGGGAACAGCTAGTTATTAATAAAGGTCTCCTTACTAGACCTCAGGTATAACAAGGGTATACTCAAAATACCACAAGTTGCTTCACAAACCCTTCTGAATGATTTCAATATTGATCCCTTCGTCTAAATCTGAATATCTTTACAATCAAGAAATAAAATTCAGGCGTACACCATAGCCTGCCTCTTTTGAACTCCACACCATTGCATAATAAATAACACTGGATAGAAAAAGAAATGTTATGGATCCTTGAAAACTCCAAGCTGGTTTTTTAATGGTTGTAAAAAGTAAAAAAGTTTAGTGATTCTAGTATTGATGAGATCCAAAGTGAGAAAGCAATGGGTTTTGTGAGGCCTGGGGGCGTATAACACAAATGCTAAATTATAAAATTATAAAAAGTTGTAAAATCTACTATAAACGATTACTTGTTGATGGTATGCGGCATAAAACGATTTGGAAAGAATGAAGCAAATGAAGCCTTTACTTTAATATCTAAAACCTTGGACAGACCTGCAAATAAAAACATTATTTTATTAGTCCCCCCATACCGCTATGGTTTGGCTAGTTAGTCATATGTCAATTTGAAAATACAATTAAACGCATCATAGAACTTATTGGTAATTACCCCAACGTCACACACTAGTGAAGTCTAGTGAAGCAGAGAGTGCTTTACATACTAGTCAAGGTCTCCACTTTAATTTTGTAAGAAAAGAATTGGTTAGCTGAAGTAAAAGCTAAAGTCATAACTGCCAACAAGAATCCTGACCACAGGCTGGGCCTACCAGATGTGTAATCTCCTCCCCCAGGTACCGATGACGTGACAGGGAACTGCTTACTAAATGGAAAACTCTGCAGTCCATAAGTAGAAACTTACAAGTATCTAGGAACTCATTCCTCTTTGTGTATCACTTAAACATTCAATGTACTCGTTTAAGAAATAAATTGGATGAATTAAATCTATTGTCAAATAACTTAAAAATATATGATTTAATTAGAAACGAACACTTGCTTTGTCCAGAAGAGTCTTTATTTTAAGCGGTAGCAGGTTTTTGTGTACATATTTTTTATTGCCGAAGGCCTCCCTGTAGAAGAGGGAGTTGCAGTATATATGTTAAAAAATATAAAATATAAAACCATTGAATTAGAACATTTATGTGTAGATTTCGTTTTTTGAGGTTACAGGTATTTTTTTTTAATTACATTGATTGTTGTCATCACCAAATTCCCGAACACCAAATTATCTTATTAATGATTTTCTAAGACTTTTAACTAGCTAATTGGTTATATAAATAAAAAATAATATACTATAAAATTTGTCATGTCAGGTGAATTTAATAACAGTATAAACAGTGGTGTCGAGTGAAATTCTTTTTTCAATTTACTGCGCTCACATGACATTTATTGTTTAAATCTAGAAAACACGAGGAGTGAGACATGCCTTGATAATATACTAACTAATGTAACTAATACTGTAACCTGTAATGTTATTGAATCTCATTTAAGAGACCACGCAGCAGTTTATGCAAATTTTAATACAATTCGTGCTCTAAATTCAGGTAGATTCGGAGTCCTTGGTAGTTTAAATTCAGGTAGATTCGGAGTCCTTGGTAGTTAGTACACAGAACCTGTTAAACTATTAGGAGTATGTATGGATAATCAATTAAATTGGGAAGCTCATGAAAGTTTCCTATGTCAAAATTAGCAACCGTTACATACCTTCTCAGGAAACTAAATTACAGTACCAGCAATGAAATTTTAATCACAGCATACTATGCATTTTTCCATTTCCATCTAAGGTTTGGTATAACACTTTGGGGAAACAGTTTTAGTGCTAAAACCATTTGGCAAAAGAAAGTAATTAGAATTATTGCAAATGTTGAGAATAGTTTCTTGCGTTCCCCCCAAAATATTACGACCCTTCCATCCCTGTATATTTTTTAATTTACTCAGTAAAAAAGAAAAATTAGATAAAAGTAGACAAGAAATACATTCCTACTGTTCTAGCCCTCCGAGTGCCACATACCCACTCCCTTAGTGCCACAGCTTTTTTGGCGCTTTTACAGTTCTCTTTAAAAAAAAAAACCATATAAAATACAATTTTGTAATTAAATTGTTCATGTTATTTATTATAAAACAAAAAGGAATAAAAGAAGCATAACAGTATTGTACTTGCCCTCTGTCTGTTCAGGTATGTAGCCCTCCGAAGTAAACAAAGTTTCAAAATTGTGTCATGTCCTAACATCCACTACTCAAGATTTCACTATGTACACAAAAACACAGTTTGAAAATAGCCATATTATTACAAATCTAATAAGTTTTACAAATATATACACTTTGTTTATATTTAAATTAAAAACTAAACTATAACATTGAATAAATCACAAGTATATACACAATTTTTCCCAGTGTTTACTCTGAGTCACTGCTTTGCGATGCCTTTCTTTTTCTTTCAGGCCTCCGAAAATGTTCTAATAAGTGGAAACATTCCCTGTGCACACCTGTATTACAGTCAGGGCACCAAACTCTGCTTCAGTCGTTTTTTTCTTTAGCAAACTGTACACCGGCGTAATTTGACCCTAGCTTGAAAGTTCCTTAGGGTCTCGTACGTACTCTTCACCACTGCCACTTGAAAAATCAGGAAGTGAAATGTCTGAAGGTATGTCAGGAGCTTCAATGTACCTTGCATCGTTTTTACTAGATATATATATATATATATATATATATATATATATATATATATATATACATATATATATATATATACTCATCTAAAACATCCCGAATTTCACTAGAATGTTCCAAAGTATCGCGATCCGTGTTTGTAAAATCTCGCAACACCGCAGTCAGCTGTCAGCGGTATGCAGTTGTAACGTATCGTCAAAACAAAGTATGACGTAATGCACTGCCTCCACAATTATGCATTGTCACGATTATATGTACCATCCTCATCTTTCAAATGATACCAAATTTGACTATTTCGCTGTCATTTTAATATGAATATAATACAAAGCGCTGTTATATAGTCGCGGGCGCGACTTTGGCCGTCATAATAGGCATTAATTAGTCGCGTGTGATTAGCATATGAGTCATAAAATAATTTAGTGAACAAATAAAAAAACGAGGCGAGAGATGATCGCTTATATAGTAATGCCTTATCCCATCGAACACAATGACAGACTTTTATCAAACATTCTAGTAGAGAGCATACTGTCACTGCCATGCGGCCATTATTATCTTTCTAGTTCCATCTGTTTTCGCTGAAAACTATGTGAACTTTAAGGGGAGCCCGAACGCCATTTAAACATAATGTTAACTGTGGGACACATTACTCAAAGACTAAAAGAGATATCTAGATGAAACTTTTACAGTACTTAGAGGACACCTTTTGCTAGGTTGTGGTGAGAGGATTTTTGAATACAACTAATAATAATATTATTTTAATTTTTTTTTTATTATACTTTATTTTTACAAATTTTATTTAATAAAAAAAATCAATATCTCAAAAGTTAGTGACTCAATTCAAATATGCTCTCTCAGGAAACTAGTTTAAGCCCATATAAAGATGTCCTGAAAGTTTCATTGGTCTACCTTTAATACTTTTTTACTTATGTGTCTTCAAAATATTAAAAATGCAACTTTCGGAAAATCAACAAAAACTAAAATAAAATCATATTTTTGCTATTTACTCACACTTAGTGCCCTCCAGCAGCATATGCTGGGTTGTCTGGGTCTTCTGCATCTTGGTACTGGTCCTCAAGTCTCCTTTTAAGCAAGGTCCTGCTCTGTCTGATCTTTTTTTCCAATTCTTCTGCGGCCTTTTCACTTTTATGTATTCGGTATTTGTCTAGGCGATGCATAGCCTCAATGAAGTGCTTACCTAATTGTAGCCCTAGGTGCTCAATTACTTTACATTTGCTTGAATAGCCATCATTGAAAGACAATACAGCATCTTGGGCACCAAATTTTAATGTTGGTAGGCCTACGAAGGTCCTTTTAGGCACACGGGTCCAAATAAGATTATTCAAGGCCTCGTTTGGGTTTTGTGTTTTACCAGCTAAGCATTTTTTTAACAATTCAGGGTTAGAGAGATCTCTAAATATTGGGCTTTACTTCTGACATTATGATTTCAGGAAGGTGAAAGTGCTTGTCGTTGTCATATTCTTTGCACTCGATAACTGCAATGTTGTACTTACACCACATATCAGGTTCTTTAGGACAGAGTTCATGACGTGGCTCATTGTTACTTGACATGACATGAAAGTAAGTGGCCCAGACTGCTTTTTTCATATCATTCAGGCTGTGACAATTCCTTCTTATAGCTAGGCCATACAAAATCTGAAGCTTTTGAACAGCTAAATCTGTTAGTCGATATTTTCCCGAAAGCGGCTTACCATCAGCAAGCTTTGTGTTCTTTGATTTCTGTTTCAGTGTACGCAATCAAGTTCCCATTCTTTTTTGAATATGCCCTATACACTCCAATTTACTTATTTTTATATCCTCACCATAGGGCATATACTGAAAAAAATAACTAGTAGCACTATAAAAAGTAAAATGATGCTAAACACAAATGTTGTTGCAAATATCTGCTAAAAATTACGTTGCAAGCATACATTCAAATAATGTTCTATCTAATTTAGAGCTTTATATATATGAAGTGTTATATATCACTGGAAAGAGGAATTTCTAGAGAATAATAATCAATAATAATCAGAAAATGTATAAAAAAAAAATTATTTGGCGTTTGGGGTGCCCTTAAGTCACTTATTTACAATTAAAATTAAGCATGCCTCTTCCTAGTAAATAATGGAACAATGATCACACACAATTAAACGTGGACCAAGAATGTTTAACACTTAAAATGACGTAAACATGGTTTTATAAAAGCGTAAAATTCCTGACACGTGCGATTTTGGCCTCACAATTCTTCGTTGTGGGTATAAAGTACAATAAAGTACGGGGAATATATTATCAGCTGTCCACCATTTACAGCTCAAGTTTGAAATTGGGGGAGTTCGACTCTCCTACTCTTGTGCAATTTCAATGTTAATTGTTTAAAATCTAAAAAAATTATATTACAAATATAAATCTTAAACTTATTGCCTTAGTTTATTTTATTTTAGTATAAAACGGGGGATTTATTTTATAATTTCTACAAAACACATAGTTTGGGGATGTAAAAATAATATATCTTTAAATTTTATTTTTGAAATAGAATCTACTTAAGGATGCAAGAAGTGGCATAGTGTAATCGGGTTTGAAGTAGATAACGGTAAATTGTTAACCTAAGTATTTTCATTTCACTATATCTAAAAATATACATATTTCCTTTTGGAGAAAGGAACTAACTTCATAGTATTGTATTATATAATAAAATTATTTACAATATACACCTAATGAAAATTTATTTAATTTATAATGCGGACTAGTGCCAAATACACTACGTATAAAATCAAACACAGTGAATAGGTTTTTAGCACTGCGTTCATCTGTAACAGGAAGGGGGAGAGTCAGTCAACAATGCGAGTAAGAGGGTCGTTGGAGTGAGCCAGAAATTAAACCTCGCGGCGAGTTTGAGAGAATATAGAAGATTGTCTTTGACTGAATCTTGCGTACGTTTAAAGTGGCATTTAAAGTTTGCTACGGAAATAGCTTTCATACTTTAGAATATATCTATCGTATTAAATAAAGCTAGCAAGTAAATATCCGTTAGTTTTTATTAATAATGGAAATAGCACAATTCGTACCGTTTAAAGTAATAACAGGAATCATTATAATAATTTAATTTACACATATATTTTAGGCACCAGTCATAGGATAGAACAATCACAGTAAGGAGCTACATACATACTACATAGGGAAAATTTGTAACACTATAGAGTTATCAATAACTATATCGCAAAGAGCAAAGAAATTAATCAAAATCTGAAGAGAAGAATAAATATAATGATTTCCATACTATGAGTTTAAATTTACTTAAAAAAACAATTCAGGAAATTGCAGCAACATTATGTGCTAACCAAAGATATGTTAAAGAAAGTTATTATGACTGTACTATGGAATAAAATTTAGCACATGGTGTATACTTAGTACACAGGTCAACTTGTTGTACATACATACATACATACATATATATATATATATATATATATATATATATATATATATATATATATATATATATGTATAAATGTTGTTATGATTACCAAAGACTTCAAGAAGCAGAAGCTGGGAACTGCCTATGATAAAACGCTTAAATAATCTGGAAGCTTTTAGAAAACAGGAGCTTCTATTGGTCAAAACCTCCTATAGATAAAGAGCCTCTTTTGTCTGGAGCGTCTAGAGGCCTGAATACACAATAGGCAGGCAAATACAATTGGTTAGGACCTCCTAGAGATCTGGATATACCAGAAGTTGGGACCACCTTCATTAAATCAGGTATATTTATGTGTTGTATTTGTAATACGTAGTTGATACGTTGCAAAATGCACCTTTTATAACTTTCCAGATTCATGAACATTCACAAGGTTGAGAATTCCCACATGCCTCAGATCTCGCCGGTCAATTGCTTCCTGTGGCCTACCACAGGCTTGCAAAGCTTATTATATCTCATCGCATGCGATCTTTGGATGCCGGAAGGTCCCGTAGGCGAAAGACTTTTACAAGCTATATGGATACATTGACATTTTTATATTTTTTTCATACCAGAGAGGCCGACGGCTTTAGAAGGCTGGCCGTTTCGTTTAACCTGCTATTGCAGAAGCCGGGAGCCTCCAGAGGTCAGGATCTTCCACAGTGTAATTACGTTTTGTGTCCAAAAGCATCCAAAGGACAACATCTCTAAATGACGTGAACTCATTGTAACTAGTGCCTTTCAGAGAATTAGTTAGAATATAAGAAGTCTTCAGGAAATGTGGTGGAACAATCCTGTTATATCCCTAGACAGTTGCTTCTCGAGGTTAAATCATCTTTAATTTTGCTGTACTCTCCTCTCGGATATCTAATGGGCCGACTTATTAGTTGCGCATGCAGATATGCAAAACCCTCCAGAACGCCTCTTATCACTTAAATACAAATCTACTTTAACGGTATTATTTCATTTCAATGTACGTATTATATTTTGTAAATCTTTAACGTTTATCACGGGTATAATGTTTAACGAAATATCTACATTGCTTTATTCTTTTGCAATTCCATTATAGGCTTCGCGTTAGCGTTGGTTATCAATCGAGGATCTGGAAACATTTTATTTCTATCTGGCTGTGTGTACCAAAATATTTCGAAAAATAAGTGACCTATAGACTAAGATCAAATGTTTACATTGATCTTATGGGTAACCATGATAGAAAAAGAAAGACAAACAAATATAAAAATAAAGAAATGTTTATTATAATAGTTTACAGTATTAGCAATAAACAGCACTGAAACTGAATCAACTGTAGCTGCCTTCCGATCAGCTGATTCAATTTTCGATTGTTACCACGGGTTCGTCTTCATTACTTCTTTCTTATTTCAGGTTAAATTTTGCTATCATGGTGCTAACAACGGTAGAGAAAGTTTTTATCGTGGAGCATTATTTTCGCTCATACGGAATTGTACTGTGGGTTGGTCAAGCTTCGCATACACTGCATTATGTTTTTACGAACATTTCCATAAAAACCCGCCTGTAATGCTGTGATTCTTAGTGTTGTTGAAAACTTTCGGAGAACAAGTAGTATTTTGACACAGCCAAAGGACTTTTCAGGTTGTCTAATTACTGTCTGTACAAATGAAAACCACGGAAGAGTGCTGCAGCAAGTGTTACAGTCACCGAACAGAACCGTAATGCGAGCTTCTCTTAAACTGAATATTACCAATACGTCAATGCGAATAATGTTTAAAAACATGGTGGTTTTCCCTACAGGATACAAACTGGAACACCTTTGAACTGTATTAACTGTGTATTAGGAGAACGGAACAACCCCTATTCATAAAATTGATACAAAACCTACAAGAACAGAACGAGTATTGCCTCAAACTGAACGGGGATCAGACTGAACATGTTAGGCTAATACCCGAGTTTAACATATTTTGCTTTCTTTGACTTGTAATTATTGGTAAAACCCTTTATGTAATGTTACTGTATTAGCAATAAACAGCACTGAAACTGAATCAACTGTAGCTGCCTTCCGATCAGCTGATTCAATTTTCGATTGTTACCACGGGTTCGTCTTCATTACTTCTTTCTTATTTCAGGTTAAATTTTGCTATCATGGTGCTAACAACGGTAGAGAAAGTTTTTATCGTGGAGCATTATTTTCGCTCATACGGAATTGTACGTGTGGGTTGGTCAAGCTTCGCATACACTGCATTATGTTTTTACGAACATTTCCATAAAAACCCGCCTGTAATGCTGTGATTCTTAGTGTTGTTGAAAACTTTCGGAGAACAAGTAGTATTTTGACACAGCCAAAGGACTTTTCAGGTTGTCTAATTACTGTCTGTACAAATGAAAACCACGGAAGAGTGCTGCAGCAAGTGTTACAGTCACCGAACAGAACCGTAATGCGAGCTTCTCTTAAACTGAATATTACCAATACGTCAATGCGAATAATGTTTAAAAACATGGTGGTTTTCCCTACAGGATACAAACTGGAACACCTTTGAACTGTATTAACTGTGTATTAGGAGAACGGAACAACCCCTATTCATAAAATTGATACAAAACCTACAAGAACAGAACGAGTATTGCCTCAAACTGAACGGGGATCAGACTGAACATGTTAGGCTAATACCCGAGTTTAACATATTTTGCTTT
This sequence comes from Homalodisca vitripennis, assembly GCF_021130785.1. NCBI lineage: Eukaryota > Metazoa > Arthropoda > Insecta > Hemiptera > Cicadellidae > Homalodisca > Homalodisca vitripennis. Next base: position 114,913,951 of record NC_060207.1, read on the forward strand.
CTTTGACTTGTAATTATTGGTAAAACCCTTTATGTAATGTTACTGTGTTTACCATAATAAAAGTAATTAGTATTTCAGTACTGTTTATTTTGGCTAATACTGTATATTCTATATACTCAGAACAGATTTTGAAATGAAACATATTTACACATGTAGCTCAATTTTTTTTTTCAAATCAAATCAAATTATTTATTTTTCTCAAGAAACATAATGCACATAGCAATATTATGAAAAACAATATTATGTCTATCAAGTCAACAATTATCACTTTACAAAATATACTTTTTTCCCAGGCTGACCTATATACTAACTTAACTTTTAAACTTATTATAGCATTTTTACTAAAAATAAAATACAACTTTGAGAAAAATATAGGGCTTCTAAGATTATAATTAATCTGATTAGGGGTTCCTTCATTAAAATAAAACCAGAAATAAACTTAAAGTTTTCAGAGCTCAGAGCGAAACAGTTTATTTAAAATAGAAGTAGAAATTTAAAATCATCTAACATCACAATCAATACGTGTGCTTACTGCCTATTATTAAATTTCAGATAATAACAAAATTACTATTTCTAAACAAAATAAAACCAGATAATACTACTTTTAGTAAACAACTAATCAACCAACTTTAACGCAGTTTTGAAATATAAATTGAACAATAATTAAATATAACTAACTTACTATTTGTAAAAATGCCTCCGTGTTTTGCTGAATCATTAACCATTCTCTCAATAACCTCAAAAACTTAATACAATTTGTCTCACTTTTTATGTTGCTTGGCAATTTATTAAATAATCTTGGTGCTATAAAATTGAACGTTTTAGTATAAAATGTTGAATTAGGTTTCGGAACTTGACATTGATTTGCATTTCTTAATCTTAATGTGTAAATATTCTCCTGAACTAAGAATCTTCCACCAATAAAAAACATTTTTATTCCTTTATATAGAAATAGAGATCTTAGTGGCAATATCTTTACCTGTTGAAAACATGGAAAAGACAAACAAAATTTTTCCTTTTTTAAAATCAATCTCACAAATAATTTTTGCAATGTAACAAGTGGTTTTAAGCTCATAAAATAAGTTCCTCCCCAGCACATTATCCCATACTCTAACCTACTATTAATCAAAGCGAAATATAATGATCTTAAAACAGCCAATGGACAAATATCTTTCAAAAAATAAAACAAACGCACACTGGTAATTACTTTGTTTTTCAATCTCTCTATATGAGTTTTCCAGTTCAATTCACTATCCAAAATTATTCCCAAGTATTTCGTTTTTGAAGTTTGGTTAATTTTTGAACACTGAGTGCAGGTTTTTGAATTTCGCAAATAATCAATACATTTGAAAAAACAATATTGTTGCAGTTTAATGTTCTTTCGCAATGAAAAATCAATATACATGTTTTTTTCTGTATTTAATACTAACTTATTGTTTAAAAACCACCAATTTAATGAATTTAAATCCTCATTCATATTATAATTAATTAAGTCCCACGACCCCCTAACATAGCAAAGAGCAGTGTCGTCAGCAAATGCTGTTACTTTACCCTTAAACGTGCCATTGCATAAGTCATTAATAAATATTATAAACAGGACCGCTCCAAGAACTGATCCCTGTGGCACTCCACAGCATATTTCTCCCATTTGACTTATCTTACCATTTACTTTAACACACTGCTGCCTCTTATTCAAGTAACTTTTAAACCAATTCTGAGCTACACCTCTAAAACCACAATTATATAATTTCTTTAGTAGTAAATCATGATATACCGTATCGAAAGCTTTTTTAATATAAAAAAAAAGTCCCCTCACATTATCTCCTTTATTTATACCTTCATTTATTGATTCCATAAACTTATATAAAGCGAGCTCTGTACTCATACCCAACCTAAATCCAAACTGATTTTCAGAAAAAAATTTTATTTTGTTTAAGAAAGTTAACATTTTTTCTTTCATGACCTTTTCATATATCTTTGAAAATGTTGAAATTAATGAGATAGGCCTAAAATTGGAACAATTGCTTGCTGAGCCACTCTTATGTATTGGTATTACTACTGTATTTTTTAATTTTTCTGGAAAAACTCCTGTTTTAAAACTTAAATCTATTAAAAAAGTCAAAACGTCCAAAATTGTGGGGTAAATTTTCTTTAGCATCACTGTATTAATGCCATCCAGACCTGGTGATTTACCGTTTTTTAGAGAATTGATTGCTTTTTCTACATCCCGGCTCAAAACTGCCCCCAGGAATATAGAATTAACTTCATGACACTCAGTAAAGGTATTACTGTAAACCAAGTTTGTGATTGTAGTATCAAGTAGAATAGTTATCTACCACATCTTTTACTACAGCTAAAAAGTATTTATTAAATTCTTCAGCTACCGCCTCTGAGTCATTTATTATATTACCATTAATATTTAAAGAAACGTGTTTTGTCGTTTTTCTTTGGCCGGCTATTCCGTTAACAGTATTCCATATTTTTCTCAGATTACTGTTATTTGTACAAAACTTATCAGTATAATAATTAATTTTCGCTAGCTTTATATCTTTCTTTAGTTTATTTCTAAAACGTATGTAATACTGCTTAAACTTATCATCACTAGATCTATACTTAACTTTATTAAATAACTCATTTCTTTTTTTAATACGTCTACATATGTTATTTGTTATCCAAGGCTTAAGTTTTTTGTCAACATTACTGTCACTCCCAACTTCGAATGTACAGGCAGAAATACAAGTAAAAAGTTGCGCTTCAAAGACATCATAAGCAATTGACGCATCACCTTGTGTTTTTACTATAGACCAGTCTACAGTCTCAAGTAAGCTTATCAGTCTATGATAACAGACCCTAGCGAAGGTGACGCGGGGAGGGGCGGAGGCAGCACAGTCAGCTGACCGGTCCCCCCGCATCCCTCCCATCACACCCCACAACCGTAGGCCCGTCATGTAGTGATCTGTTATCTGTGTCTGCAATACATAAGCTTTACACTCAAATTTACGTTTACTGGCTAGTCTAACAAACACGTGATCAATGCAAGTCTGAGAAATATTTGTTACTCGTGTTGGTTCATTTACTAATGATTCAAGACCTAAACTTGCCAGCTTTATTTTGTAATTATCTACATCATAAATATCCCCACTTAGTATATCCACGTTGTGATCACCAAGAATTAATAAATTTATTGCAGGTTTATTAACACTTTCCCCATTTAAATAACCAAATAATTCGCCAACAAACTGATTTATTGTCGATTGCAATATTCTATAAATAGCTAAAAGATTAAACTCATTACTTAAAAAACTAAACTTAATTCTTATTATATCTGCTGACCTAAACTGAGGAATTTCCTGTTCTACTATATTTACACAATTATCCCTAATAAATACCGCTACTCCTGCTGACCGATGATTTTCATTTGTATTAACTACCAAATTGTAACCAGGAATATTGAAAAAATTAATCTCATTCTGTTTAATCCATATTTTGGAAAATATAATAATATCGGGATATTTATCCCAAGTTGCTATTTCTGCCAAAAAATTATCAAAGTTTGCTCTTAAGCTACGGAAATTTTGTTGTACAATGAACAGCGAATCTATTATTTCATCATTATTGCCTTTTATATTAGTGTTCTATAAAATAACACGACTTACAGCTATTTTATAATTTATAAAACATAATATACACAAAAGGGAAATAAAACATTTTCTACCCTAATTAATATGAACATATGTTTAAAGAAACTTTCTACAGTACCTACTTACAAATATTTACAGATTACTGAGATCAGCCTAGGTTCTAATTTCAATAATTTCCCCTCCGTCGTGTTGCCTCATCAGGATGTTTCCATTCCGCAGCCATAGATATTTGTAGCCTTTGTCCTTCTTCTGCTGCCGAGCCAGTGCGAAGAGCCTCCTCCTTGATGGTGACAGTGAGTCGTTGACGAAGATGGGGATGTCGGTGTTCAAGCCTAAGTGACGGGTCGAGAAGTCCTTCTTTCGCTCTCGCCTCTTGTTCATCAGCGCATCCCTGTCAGTTCTACGCACAAACTTCACGATGATTCCCCTTGGACGGTCCTTCTCAGAACCTTTCCTACCGATTCGGTGACAAGCATCAATCATTCCCTCATCAATGTTCATGTTCAGTGCTTTCCCCACCTCTTTCACGACGTCAGAGACCCTCTCACCCCGCCCTTCAGGAATCCCGTGTATTTCTAGACAATTCCTCCTAGAGTAGTTTTCCAGATCTTCAACCCGCTGCTCCAGATTCACCACTTTACTCTTTAGTGCTGCATTTTCACGTTTCAATTAATCAATTTCCTTAACGTACTCCTCAATTCTCTCCATGCCGCCTCTCAGAGTACCGGTGTTCTCTTGTAGCCCAGTATGCAGAGCCTCATACGCTTTGTTGAAGTCCGCCGTGTTGTTTTTCTGCACTTCCTGCATTTCCTTTAGAGTGGTCATGACGGTCTCCAGCGTCAGCCCTCCCTCGGCATACTCCAGACGCATACTTTTCCTTCTAGTTGTGTTGCACGGCTCATACCTAAACTCCAGGTTTTGCTCCTTAAGGTAGTCCATGTCTTTTTGTGTCGTATTAACACATCTTCCATGAAATTCTTGCGAACAATCGCCACACTGCACTTTGAACTGACCCTTTTTAATTACTGCTAGACACGTTTTACAATTTGCATTGTTGATAAATAAATAAATACTATAGGAATTAATTTGAAAATACGACAGTTGGCACAACAGGTCACGCTGCAACAGGCACAAGCACACGCACTCAATACTACAGCACAGTTCCACTGATTAGATAAGCTCCGCTACAATACACGTACGCTCTCTTCGAACTCTGACTCATCACTGCCCAATTAACCCAACACTTTTTATGATGATTTTGTTTGTAGATTTTTATTACTTAAACACTGATACTAGACCCAATTTAATGAAAAAAAGCTGAATGTGCATCAATTTTATGTGTAGACTTGACTGTATACCTTCATGCAAATGTATTTCTACATAAACAAGTATAACTTCCGTACTATTGTATGTCTAACAAGATAATTCGATAAAGACTTTACGTGTAGACAGGAATTTGTTCGTACAACTTCATTTCTACATATACAAAAATTAAGTTCATTACTATTACATGTCTAAACATTTTTTGTATATACATATATATTTATTTGCCTTAGTTATTTTGTCGTCTATCTATTCACAATTAAACTTTGCATTAAACCTCAGTACAGACTGTTACGTAACACGTGATGTAGTGTACTACCTTTTTTATACCCGAACTAATGCATTAATAATATTGGTTTATCTATTTAATTTTATTTCTATCTCATTATATCTTGGTGTAAACATTATTGGTGAGCGATATGACAAAGAATAATAATTATGTATCCACTTTTATATTATAATTTTCATTAACATTTATTAAGATTAGGCTGTTTATTAAACTATAAAAAAATTCTTTATATACGAAATTTGTCATACTTTATGTCATCTTTACAGTTTATGGATCACTTTTGGTTTTATCTCACATGACAAATGTATGCTGACACTTGGGGCTCTCGTCGTGAACCCTTACAGCTGTATAAAGTATCACTTTTATCTTTTATTTGTTGTTATTTTATTCCTTACCATCAACATTTATGATTTTACAGAAAACTACTCAACTTTTATCTCCCCATTACCCTTTCCTTGGATTACTGTTTGTGGGTGATTGCCTCGTTTATCGATGTTTAAGGTCTAATAACTGATAAACGGGTTGAGTTTGCAAGGGGGATCTGTTTGTGCCAGTGATAATTTAAACGAGCGCAATAAACGTTTTTATTACAGAAGGTTCAAACTTCATTACAAATATTTATTGACCTACCCAGGAATTGAACTCGTGACCTCTCGGTTACACAGATGCAGCCTTATCTCTACACTACGATAAATGACACGCTACTTACACTGACACATTACCTGAACACAGAATCCTGTTTTTAAGATTAAAGAAAACCACACATGGGAGTACAAGAAAGGCAATTTGGCGGGGTATCATTTTAGCTATTAAAACAAATATTTTTTAAAGGTGTCAGAGATATAAGCTACTATAACAAATTGTAACTATTAAAAAGGGAAAGCATGTTTTTGTATTAGGTTTACGACCAAATATAGACCTTTATATTCATAAATGTTTATGTTCAAGTTTTTACTATCCAATTCCTTCTTTATTAAGAGCTTGGAAGAGTTTTACATGTAAAATGTCGACGTAGTTAAAATAGGTCGTTACACAATTAACAGATCGTTTTTTTATTTTGATGTTTGTTTTGTTCATATGATTTCTGTATTAATAAAATGTTATTATTCACATTTCCTATCCTAACTGTGTTTGATGGTTTTGTTTCCTTTCGTATTTAATATGTTGTGTCATTATATTAATTAACCTATTTAATTTCAGACTTATTAACATTTTTAGTATGTTCGTTCATTAATAGGTTTATTAGTCGATAACTGAAGTATCGATGATAATACTAAGTGATTTAAAAACCGTATCGCTTATCAAACTCTGTATATAGAGGAGTAATCATTAATTATCACAGTTTATAAGTAAGAGAAATATAATCTGTATGAGGTCTGTAGCTAATCAATTCCGACAAAATAAGGTCCCATATGAGCAATGAGAATATTTTAAAAAAATTTCAAAGCTTATTCTCTTGAAGCTCCATATGACTTGAAGTATCACTCCCTATTACTTACAATTTTTTTTCTTAGATTTCGCTTATGTTATGTTACATTATAAATCTGGTACAATCACGATTACGGTAGTGTATTTTCTTCAGCCCTTGAAACACGTATTCTGTCTATAGCAACAACAGCGAAAGGAAAGCATAAACGGAAAACCGATAGGAACCATCATTACATGGAATCCAACTATAACTCCAGAACAATGTAATTCTCGGAGTAAAGGACAAGAAACACCAATAATTAAATTCATTGTCACCCAACTTTACCATAACATTGTCGCTAAAGAACTGGGTCAGTTATAGAGCAGAGTTATTGCATCTAACACTATTTGATTAATGTAAATGTGGTAAGTTTAGTTAGTATTGTCAGTTATACGTTTTATAAATGAGTGATTATGAGCTACTCAACAATATTAAGGTTAATAACAACAATAACATCAATAATAAGTCATAGTGAGTGGTTTTGTTAACTTTCAATATAATATTTTGATTTGAAATAAAATATAAATAGGTGAACTAAAAGCTGTAGAGGTAACAAATGACCGTTTGGCATATACAATACGATATTTTTTAACAATTTTTGTCTAGGAATAGTATTTAAGAATTTTATAAGCAAATTTACAGAGTTCGTTATGTTTATGCCCTTCAGTAATTTTTAATAATGCAGATACCAATATACGTATTATTGACGCTCGGTAAACAAAATGCGTGTTTGTATTTTATTTTTCTTCTCAATATTAATTTATGCGTTGCACAAAACATATAGCGTAACAGACGTTAAGGAGGTGTTTTATCCAGTGGTAGACCGCCACTTGTGAAAAATGGTATCTACTGGCAAAAATATATTGATATCATAATGTAGTATAAAATATGAAGCAAAAGTAAAAACTTTTAATTGAGAGCCATTTTGTTTTGAAGTTGCTGTTAAACAAATTCTTCCCTTAATCAGATATTTGTAGCATACACCCATATATTAAATTGTATCTTATTTACAAAAATCGTTCAAAAAAAAAGAAATTAAAAGAAAACAAAGTAACTGCTTAACTATTTAGGTAATTATAGAAGTTTTAAGTTCCAATGTGATATGTCCGGAATATTATATAAAGCAATTGATAGAACATTCGGGGGCACTCTGTATAGGCTATATCGTATAAAATTTATGTCAATAACTAAAATTATAAAGAGGATAAACTATCCATTTCAGTATATCTTTATCTTTATATATATATATATATTTCTTGTGTGCGTGTGTATGGTACTGAACTCCTCCTAAACGGGTGGACCGATTTTAATGAAACTTTTTGTGTGTCTTCAGTTGGATCCGAGAATGATTTATATTCATAATTCGGTCCAATTTTAATAGTTTATTTAATTAATTTTTTAATAATAAATTGTTGTTGATGGTGGAGTGTTTTACATTGGATCCGCCAGACTGCGCCACGACACGTAATACAAAGTGAACTGTTACTTAACAACTGTGAATATTTTCAGCTGAAGTTCATCAAAAAGGCAGAGACATTTGTTCACATTTAAAATTTAGAAAGTTCATATTTTAAAAAGTGCTTGATCAGTAGTGTAATGCATATTGCAAAGATGAATTTTCACCAATTGTTCTACGTAAACATTATAATATTACAACACAGCCATAATGTTTTTCTATTTTAATTCCAGGTTTTCCCGACAGTTTGTGGCTGCTATCAAATTTGTGCGTTGTTTTGTAAACATTCTGTAATTATTGTGTGAGTGCTAATTGTTATACATTAATACTATTAATACATTAATAGAGATTGAAGATGTTTGAAATGCATAAAAAACTATAGTTATTTATTAAAGTTATTGAACTCATTTTGCAAATTTATTGAAGTGAGTACTATATTGGTCGCATACCTCAAATAACCTAAGTAGCATACAAATCAAAAGGTTGTGTTTCTATGTGTGAATATTGTTAACAGTTTAGATAATCAAGTTTTAAACTAATTGGATTTAAAATAATTTGTTGTAATTTACATTTTTTTAATCTGCAGTCAGAATTGGTCACTAAGTTCAAATTAAGTAGCATACAAATCACATGTGTGAATAACTACTTATTGTGTTAAATCCTTCAGGAGTGTACATAAACAAATTATATGTTTTTCCGATAGGGCTGAAGTATAATAAGTGGCCTCCATCACAATCGAATTATTGATATTTCTGAATAGCCTATCCAAACTATCCAAATTGGATTATAGTTATTTAATGGCTGAAGTATAATAAGCAGCCACCACTACAATCGAATTATTGATATTTCTGAATAGCCTATCCAAAAACAACTGAATTTAATTATAGTTATTTATTCGGTCAAATTTAATTAAATTTTTAATTATAAATTGTTGTTGATGTTGGAGTGTTTTATATTGGATTCGACAGACTGCGCTACGACACGTAAATACAAAGTGAACTGATACTTAACAGCTGTGAATATTTTCAGCTGAAGTTCACCAAAGAGGCAGAAACATTTGTTTACATTTAGATTACATTATTATAAAGTGCTTGATCAGTAGTCTAATGCAGATTGCAAAGTTAAATTTCACCAATTGTGCTATGTAAACATTATAATATTACAACACAGCCATACGTTTAATCAATAATAGTCTTGAAAGCATAGAGTAAGCATAAACATATAAAAATAACACCACTTCTTATTTCAATATATTCTGTACTCACTTTGGAGGATAGAGATTATCCAGATATAAAATTGGAAGTTTTAGCTTTTAACTGAAATTGACAGTTTGTGCTGCTATCAATGTGTGTGTGTTGTTTTGTAAGGTTCATGTTTCAAAAGTAAATACGGCAAATAACATTAAAAATATAATAGAATGAAGTTATAAAAAGTGTACTACTTGGCCGCGTTATAAGTTTATAAAAGCCAACAGGCAAAAAGAAGAAAATAAAAAAATAAAACATCGTGTAATTATTGTGTGAGTGCTAAAAATTGTAATAGTACATGAATAGAGATTATTGGTCGCATTACCTCAAATAACCTAAGTAGCATACAAATCAAAAAGGTTGTGTTTCTATGTGTGAATAACTATTGTTAACATTTTAGATAATCAAGTTTTTAAACTAATGATTTAAAATAATTTGTTGAAATTTACATTTTTAATGTGCAGTCAAAAATTGCTCAGATAAGTTCAAATTAAGTAGCATACAAATTACATGTTTGTGAATAACTATTGTTAATAGTGTAGGAATTGGTTTTAAATTAAATTCTGTTGGCCAGTTCTGATACTATACTGTAATTTTAAAATAACTATAATGAAATTCGGTAGTTTTAGATAGGCTAATCAGGAATATCAATAGAGGTTATCCAGATATAAAATTGGCAGTTTTAGTAAAAATACACTTTTAACTGAAATTCCTAAATATTAAGTGTGCAGCGATTGATCAGTTAATTTTTTGTTTATAAAGAAAATTGTTTTTTATCTTGGTATGTTTTAAATTGGATCCAGCAGAATGCGCTACGATCGCAGTTTCAAATGTTTTTCTATTTTAATTCCAGGTTTTCCCGACAGTTTTGTGCTGCTATCAAATTTGTGTGTTGTTTTGAATCATCGTGTAATTATTGTGTGAGTGCTAATTGTAATATTAAATTAATAGAGAAATCACATGTGTCAATAACTATTGTTAATAATGTAGGAATTGGTTTTAAATTAAATTCTGTTGGCCCAGTTCTGTTACTATACTGTAATTTTAAATAACTATAATGAAATTCAGTAGTTTAGATTGGCTAATAATCAGAAATATCAATAATTCGATTGAGGTGGTGGCTGCTTATTATACTTCAGCCTTTAAATAACTATAATTTGGATCGTCATTTTAGTAGTTTAGATAGGCTAATCAGATATATCAATAATTTGATTGTGATGGTGGCCACTTATTGTACTTCAGACCTATAGGGAATACTTATTTAGTACCTATATTAGATAAATTAAATTCTGTTGGCCAGTTTCGATACTATACTGTAATTTTAAAAAAACTATAATGTAATTCAGTAGTTTTGATAGACTAATCAGAAGTATTGATAAGTTGATTGTGATGGTGGCGCTTATTATACTTCAGCCTTTAAATAACTATAATCTAATTTGGATCGTCATTTTAGTAGTTTTAGATAGGCTATTCTGATATATCAATAATTCAATTGTGATGGTGGCCACTTATTGTACTTCAGACCTATAGGGAATACTTATTTAGTATTTTTAGATACCGTAGTCTACGCTGTTATACATTTTTATCTAGAAGTTACTTAATTAAAATTAAATATTTCAATAAGTTACTCATATTCATTGTGTACTATTATACAGAAATTTATTTTTACAGAAAAAATGCCACGTCTTCGTGGAAGAGGACGAATAGTTATTCAATCATGTGATTTATATGCTACTTAATTTGAACTTATGTGACCAAACTGTTAACAATAGTTATTCACACATAGAAACACAACCTTTTGATTTGTATGGTACTTAGGTTATGCAACCAATATACTCACTTCGTTCAATAAATTTTCAAAATTAGTTCAATAACTTCAATAAATATCTATAGTTTTTTATGTACTTCAAACATCTTCAATCTCTATTAATGTAATATTATAATTATCACTCACACAATAATTACACGATGTTACAAAAACAACACACATATTTGATAGCAGCACAAACTGTCAGGAAAAACCTGGAATTAAAATAGAAAACATTTGAAACTGTGATCGTAGCGCATTCTGCTGGATACAATATAAAACATTCCAAGATGGTCCACCCATTTAGGAGGAGTTCAGCTCCATACACACGCACACAAGAAATATAAATATAAAGATAATGAAATGCGGTAGTTTAGGATAGGCTAATTAGAAATATCAATAATTTGATTGCGATGTTGGCCGCTTATTATAATTCAGCCTTTAAATAACTATAATCTAATTCAGTTCGTCATTTTTAGTAGTAGAGATAGGCTATTCGGAAATATCTATAATTCGATTGTGATGGTGGCCACATATTATACTTCAGCCCTATACGGAATACTTCTTTAGTATTTTGGATAAATCAAATTCTGCTGTCCAGTTCCTATACTATACTGTAATTTTAAATAACTATAATGAAATTCGGTAATTTTAGATAGACTTATTCAGAAGTATCAATAATTCGATTGTGATGGTGGCCGCTTATTATACTTCAGCCTTTACATAACTATAATCTAATTCGGATAGTAGTTATATAGGCTATTCAGAAATATCAATAATTCGATTGTGATGGAGGTCACTTATTACACTTCAGCCTTATCGGAAAATCATCTAATTTGTTTGTGTATACTCCTAAAGGATTAACAAAAATATTGTACATGCAATGGCATTACGATAAATAAGTTGTAAAATGAAAAAATATACCTGTTATAAAATAGTTTGTTTCAACTTTTTTACCTTCAGATTAATTAAGTAAGTTTTAATTTAAAACATCCTCTACATTTCACATAACTCATGTTATACTCACATACTATCGGTTGGTCGAAGTGTGATTAAATGTTACATGTGATGAAGTTATATATAATGTAATAACTTTTTAATAGACATTTTTATCAAAAACAGCCCACATTGTTATAGATTAATCAAAGTTTAAAATTTTTGAATTAAAGACGTGTGTACAGGACAACGTCTGTCGGGTCATTTAAAAACATCTCTACATTTCACATCACTCATGTTATACTCACACACTATCGGTTGGTCGAAGTGTGATTAAATGTACATGTGATGAAGTTATATATTGTAATAACTTTTTAATAGACATTTTTATCAAAACAGCCCAGATTGTTACAGATTAATCAAAGTTTAAAATTTTTGAATTAAAGACGTGTGTACAGGACAACGTCTGTCGGGTCTGCTAGTATATATATATATATATTATTTTTAAAAACCATATATATATATAGTTTTTGAAAAAAAATTGTTAAATTTATCTTAATATCATTTCCTTTATTTGAATATTATTCTAGCTAACACACTTTTTCTCAAGAAATATTAATAAAGGTTTTTAACATATTTTAAAAGTGTCGGTCAGTTTAGAAGCTTCCATTTTATAACAGTTTTTGAAAGCATTTAAAAAATTCTGTTTATGGTTGAAATCAATATAATCACTTCTCTCTGTGTTTGGATGTTATTGTGGGGACGACTGACTAAACCCATATTCTTGTCGAATTCGATGAAAAAGTTCTAAATAAATAAGTAACTTTCTCTTTGTGTAACTCTGAATAATGTTATCAGTTACGGAAGTCTTCTGAAATCTTTATTTATAATATTATTCTAAAGTAAGGATGATAATGTACAAACAGAAAGAGAACAATGTTGTAATATATGACGTATTATATTTAAAACAGAAATATATAATGATAACATAATAAAAAATTGCATTTCTGTGATGCAGAATCACAATATAATTCAGATTATTCATGTTTCAAGGAAAGCACGAATAACAATCGTTATTGAAGTCAGGCGCTAGAATTATATACACTTACTATTTATACGTTAGTTTAACATAGACATGCAGACACACACATGTGTACATGTACATATATAAACCATTAGCGATTACCCAATGCTTCAAACAAAATTTCCTTTACAAAAACGGCACATGAATCCTGTAAAGCTGTAGAAATAGACAGTAACTTTATATTTTGAAAATGCATTAAACTAATGATCAAGCACTGCATATATATTATTTTCTCAAATTTCCTGTTAGAAGTGCATATTATCTGGATAATAAAATATTACAATATGAAGACATTTTAAATGTTACTTAAATAATTAAATACATGTTTGTGTTGTCATATATGCACGAAGTACAGTTGATTATAAAAGCACGTTTATTATCTGCTGACTAATAAAATCACGTTTATTAGTCTATCTGCTGATTATAAAAGCAAGTTTATTATCTGCTGATTATTATAAAAGGATGTTTACAGGACCAATGATCCGAAGTAAATAGGCCGAGGCCAATGATAGAAATATGAATAGGCCTGTATGTTATTAAGGAACACTAAGAATGTCCATGTAAAGTTTTAGTAAATTCGGTGCATTAGGTTTTACGTCATTGAGTAACATAATCGGTAATGCACATACAAACACTATTATATTTTTTATATAATAGTATATATAAGCAGAAAATAAATACTTTATTGCATCTGAAGTAGGAAGGCTTTCCGATATTTTCCATTACATCGCAGCCAAACTCGGGTAGTATCGGATTCCGATAACAAGGATATATATTCTGAAATATGCACCTGCAGCGGCTATTGTTGCCTCAGTGGAGGTTTGGTGTAATTTTTGTTCTGAAACAATAATGTTCAGTAAAGTTTAAGTTTCTACAGATAGTTCTAGGTTGAAACAATTATCATTTTAAATAGCTTTCCAACAGATAATTTCAAATATTTTGTTTGGTTATGCTTTTTATTGGCATTTATTGTCATTGCATATGAAGTTGCAATACAATCTGTTGTAATTAATTGAATTCCATTACATCTCTATAATGATAGCTTGATATTTCAAGGTTGACTTACACACCATAATTGTTCACGTATGAAAAATAATCGGCCTGCAATATGTAGATGCATTATAAACTTGATGAAACTACACTTCTGGAAATTTATTCTAAATAGTAAATAGATTTATTTTATACTTTAAAAACCCTAGGTAGTGTGGATTATCAAGTAACCACTAGTTTACATTGATAATTATCTAGTGATATAATGATTTCCTTTAATGGTAAAATATTATTTATATTGTTATTAATGATTTTGTTTGTTGGACCAATAAAAAGAAAAAGTGTAGAAAAATATCAATCTACCTATAAATAAATAGTAATTTGCTATTTAGTTATATTTAGCGCAGTCAAGTATTGAACAACATGCGTGGTGGAATTTATACTAACGACTAAATGAAGATGAGTATTATTTCTTGATCCTTCGTAAAACTTCTAAAAGCGAAGTGGTTTATTTAGTAGTAGTGACCTCTTGGAACAATTCGATTAGTTCTTTCAACGTCTTGGAGAGGATTCATTTGTGGCAGAAAGTATTAGAAATAATAACCTTCATCCACTTACGGTTTTATATATTTGTAAACAGGTGAACATTCAAAACTTTGTTCTTGTGTAAATATAAAGTATTTACAATGCCTGTACAAGTAGTTGAAATGTATGATTGTCTGCAGCTTAGTTTACTAACACATCCTCCGTTAACAGATGATAAACCTAAACTGCTAATAGCACAAATCTGCCTGTACAAGCAATCGAAGTAGGTGGAGTTGTATCGTGATTTTCTGAAGCTTAACTTTACTAACACTTCAGTTAACAGATGTTAAACCTAAACTGCTAATAGCTCAAATTTGCCTGTACGAGCAATCGAAGTAGGTGGAGTTGTATCGTGATTTTCTGAAGCTTAACTTTACTAACACTTCAGTTAACAGATGTTAAACCTAAACCGCCAATACTACAAATCTGCCTGTACAAGCAATCGAAGTAGGTGGAGTTGTATCGTGATTTTCTGAAGCTTAACTTTACTAACACTTCAGTTAACAGATGTTGAACCTAAACTGCCAATACTACAAATCTGCCTGTACAAGCAATCGAAGTAGGTGGAGTTGTATCGTAATTTTCTGAAGCTTAACTGTACTAACACTTCAGTTAACAGATGTTAAACCTAAACTGCCAATACTACAAATCTGCCTGTACAAGCAATCGAAGTAGGTGGAGTTGTATCGTGATTTCCTGAAGCTTAACTTTACTAACACTTCAGTTAACATATGTTAAACCTAAACTGCCAATACTACAAATCTGCCTGTACAAGCAATCGAAGTAGGTGGAGTTGTATCGTGATTTTCTGAAGCTTAACTTTACTAACACTTCAGTTCACAGATGTTAAACCTAAACTGTCATTAACACATGTATGCGCGAATTTCAGGAAAGTTAGTTTTAACAGGATGTCTCAAAGAATAATTAGTTACACTTATACATAACGTAGGGAAGGTCGTAAGGGTTGATTCAAAGCCAATGTTAAGTTTAGCTCTATATGAAATATAACGCTTCATTACACTTGGTGCTGCTCAACTCGATTATCTAGCTATATTCGCAAAACCCACTATCCATAACCACCAGTAATATTTTAGGGCGTTTCATAAAGGGTGACTGATGGAAATCGGTTAAAAAGAAAAAAATCAAAATAACATTATATCCATCTGTCTGTCCGGATGTGTTTTTAATATGTGTTTTTATAAATTACGGCTGAGTGTTCAGATATCGTATACATGTTATAAACTTATATGAGTGTAACTAAAAAACAAGATAAATCTTTCTTTATATATTATAATAATGGTGTTGGTTCAAAATCTTGGATATGAAATTTCATGAAAACTAATATTTTTTACTAATTACATTTGCTACATTACAAAAACAAATTATAAAATTATGACGTTTATTTCTAATTATTAACGCCTACATGGACTGCTTCGCAAATAAATAAGCCTACCTGCTTGGATAGACTGTAAACACATACTTGTACTTAACTCGCCTTATCCTACTTACTTAGATAGATTGTAAAGCACATTAGTACACTTTACTCGGCTTATCTTATCTACCTAGATAGACCGCAAAGCACATACTTACAGTTTTCCCGGTTCATATTTCCCACACAGATAGACAGATGAACATGCAGTTGAAATGTGTCCTGTCCTCTTTCTCACCTAGATACAGCTGAAAGTAATTTCTCCCGCGATATCACAACCCTGCTTCATAATTGGCTAAGCTTACTTAAACTAATATTCAAGCCTAGATAGAGAGGTGAGCGTACGGTTTCAATATCTCCGGCCTTTCAACACGGATGGACAGTAATAATGTACAAGTGATAATGTACTCTATGGCCGGATACAAAGTTGGTCATTGCACTGGGTCTTTTGGGATAAAGATATTTATACAGATTATTATTGAGAGATTATGTTCGACCATGGTATTCTCACATAGCTATGGCAACATAGCATAACCGTCCACGCGGCGTTCTCTGTCAATTTGGACAATACCAGCAAGGGGACTGTAGCTGTCTAGAACGGGGTAGCATTACCCAGTATCAAGCCAGTGTGAGATTTAAGATGTGCCTCTAATATAATCAAAAAAATACTACAAAAATTAATTTCGCCAATAGAAGTGTAAGACTGAAGTTTATTTTAGGTGACAATATTTAAAATAACTTCTAAATATCTGGTTAAAAAAGAATTGTATTAAAAATCTGTAATAAAAAGTTAACAAAAAAATAATTATCCAGCTAGGATACAACAGTATGAAAAACTGTAACAAATCTGAATATAAAGCACCTCAACGTTCTACTTCAAAGGAACTCCTCGACAGCTCAGCGGTTTGACTTTGCAATTCGGAGAGTTGATTTTTTCGATTGGAATTCAACAACGTTTCCCCGCTTCTGAACTACCTAATTGACTTAAGTTGGGACAACAAAGAATATGTTAATTTAGTTTATTATCTAAGTTGCTTTTGTCTTCGATTTGACTCCTTTTTGTTTAAAAATAATACACCGCTAAAAGAATTAGGAAAAATTGCTTATATTTAGCTATTGAACTGTACGATTTATTCATCTTATACAACACGATAAAGTTATAGTATTTCATGTTATATAAATCAGACTATGGGAATGTTCCTTATCATTAATTAATTGTGGCGTAAATAAATGTATTTCAGTGAATTTAGATTTGTATGTGCTGAATAGGCCTATGGGGGGTCAAAGTATGTTGTGTCAAAATATAAACTAGTGCAAATAAATTAGAATAAAATGTTTTAAGTAATAAATAAAAAATAGATTTATATAAATAAATTAAATGCATTTAAAGGATTACGTGAGATTTAATTTATCAATACATTGAATAAATTTTATTTGTATAAACATTACCATTTCGTCCACGTTGACTTTATAGTACATGTAGTTTTAATTCTTAACAAACTATCTCTTAACTTGTATCAATCCTCATTAAAAAAACAAAAAAATGAAATGGTAAATTAAAATTAATTTTTACAGCTTAAAAAAAAACTAATTTCAGTTGAATACAATTAAGTATATTTTACCACAACACAGGCCCTCTGGCCAATAATGAATTTCATTGAAACATGTTGCAAGGTTTTATATGTTTAACACGTTCACCCCGAAATGCGCCACCGGTGGCGCACGCTCAAAAATTCCAACATCAATAATTCTCGATGTTTTAATAACATAGACTACTCTAAACCCCGACGTTAGTATTGTTCATGAGGAACGGTTTTATTCGCATATTATTATTCTA
Source organism: Homalodisca vitripennis (assembly GCF_021130785.1). NCBI lineage: Eukaryota > Metazoa > Arthropoda > Insecta > Hemiptera > Cicadellidae > Homalodisca > Homalodisca vitripennis. Next base: position 114,932,043 of record NC_060207.1, read on the forward strand.
TAATGTTTATATAATACGTATGAATCAATATTTATCATATTTAATTCACATTAAAGTATGTGCCACCGGTGGCGCACGTCGTCCCCTGGTGAAGAAAGGTACTTTCTCAGACGACGTGCTACACCGGTGGCGCACTCTATTTGTGACAAAAAAATAGTGCGCGTAGAGCTTCTATTGGCAGCCTTAAGAGTGCGACACTTGCCGGAGCTACTTATAGCGCTCTATTAGCAAACAATACGAATCAGACCTTCTTTATAAGCCGCCATTACCTGTCTTCTTGTCGTAGAGATTGTTCTGTGTTGCTGTAAGTTCAGTGAGTTCATTTTTTATTTTAGAAAATGGATGAATCAGACATCGATGACGCCCTTGATGATGACTTTAGTGATCGTTCTTTGACCGATTTTTCAGTTAGTGGCAGTGAATATTATGCCATCAGATGAGGAAAGTGATGTAACAAGTGCAGAGGAGTTGAATGAAGAAGATGGCGTTGTTAGTGATTTAGATGAATTGGAATTGATGGAAGTAGATGAGGAATATCAAAGGGTTAGAGAGGAGAGTGGAGACGAAGAAGGCAATAATTATTGAAATGTAAGTGACCCTGTACAAGATGTAGTTTGTAAGGTTCATTGTGAATATGTAGAAAATAAGTTAGAGTGGACAGAACCAAAATTGACATGCAGATCATATCCTTTCACAGGAAATGCAGGCTTAAAAAACTGTTGGCCAATTTAATTTAAATGATCCATTTGAAATTTATAAACAGTTCCTAGATGATACATTATTGAATTTGATTGTTTTGGAAAACTAACAGGTATGCACATCAGTACCTTGCTTCAAAGCCTGTAAAAAAGCGTTCAGCAATGGCTAGATGGGTTGATTGTACAACTGAAGAGATACACAAATTTTTTGGTGTACTGATGATCATGGGCATATGCCCATTGCCTCAAAGACAAATGTACTGGTCAAACAATCCCATGTACCAAAATAGTGTCATCAAGAAAACTATGAGCAGAGACAGATTTGACTGTCTCCTAAAATGCCTACATTTCCAAAATAATGAGGAACCAGCAACTGAAGAGCCTCGGTTGTGGAAAATAAAGAAACTGCCTCAATCATTTTAAATGCAAAATTTGAAAGTCTGGTAACACCTGAAGAGTCACTAGTTATTGACGAGTCTATGGTTCCATGGAGAGGGCGTTTGATTTTTAAACAATATTTGCCAAAAAAGGCTCATAAATATGGAGTCAAAATTTACAAGATTTGTACCACTGATGGGTATACTTTAAAAAGCAAAAATTTACACTGGTAAGTCAGACGTAACTGCAAGAGAGGCACATGCAGATAAAATTGTCATGCATTTGATGGAATCATTTCTAAATGAGGGTAGAACACTGTTTGCAGATAACTTTTACAACTCCACAAGGTTGGCCAACACTCTGCTTGAGAAGAAAACTTATGTTTGTGGCACCCTTCGAAGTGACCGAAAAGGCAATCCAAAAGAAGTCACTAGCAAAAAATTAGCCAAAGGTGAAGTAATTTGTCAAGAAAGCAGTCACAGGAGTAAAAGTACTTAAATGGCATGACAAAAGGCCTGTACTGATGATAACCACTCGCCCTGAAGACGTTTCTACTCTTGTGGCAAGCAAAAAAAACAACAAAGAAAGGCGAGGTTGTCATGAAACCATCATGTGTCATGGCGTACAATGCAGCAAAAAAAAGGAGTGGACTTTTCAGATCAGATGTCCTCTTATTACACTCCTATCAGAAAGACTCTCATTTGGTACAAAAAAGTTGCACTGGATCTTCTCCTAGGTACTTGTGTAGTGAATGCACTAGTACTACATAACAAGTACTCATTAAAAACCAAAAAAATTGTTGTATGCTCACTTTCAGAGAGAAAAAATACTTCGAAATCTCCTTGAAGGAGAAAATGTTGGAGCCCTTGTTCAAACACCCCAAGATGGCAGGCAAGGTACCAAGAAACTAAAACATGTGCTCTCAAAGCGTGAAGGGACTGCAAGAGAAACCAGGTAAAATATTTCATTTTAATTTTATATAAAATTACAATATATCTACACTAACGTCTTATAACAACAATAACACTACATACTAGTTTAGATCCAAACTAATGGATCTTAGTTTTCGTCAATTTACCTGCATTGTTCATCAATTTAGTTCAATAAATTAGTGATCTGCATTTTGCTATGAATTTGTAAGTTTATTTCAACATGGTTTCCCATATATTTGATAAAAATATAATTAAATACGTTTTATGAAAGTACAAACATCCAATTAGATTTATTCCTTACAGAAAACGGTTACGGTGTGTCAGCTGCTACAGCAAAAATGAAGGAAGAAAGGGGGGCCAAAGCAGCAAGGGACGTACGCAAAACGTGTTTCAACTTACTGCAAAGGGTGCGATGAGACTCCTACATGTGCTTAGAGTGTTTTAACTCCAAGCACTAAACTGAACACCATTTGTAATAGGAAAGCTAATGTTTAATTAAAAATATCTTGAGTTTCAAATTTTATTGCTTTGTATTTTTTTCCACTAAAAAAAGGTCCTTTATCAAAACCCGACGTGCGCCACCGGTGGAGCACATTGTAAAAGGTTCCATATGTATCGACAAAGTCATCTAAAACAAGTTGTAAAACTACGGCTTGGTTTAAAACCAAACTAAAATGCCGTATAAGAGTGTGCCACGGGTGGCGCACGGTCGGGGTTTTGGGGGGATCGGCATGTGCCACCGGTGGCGCACGTCGGGGTTTTGAGTGGGGAAAATATTGATTCATTTATCCCGTCGGGCTGAAGGTGTTAAGGCGTAAAAACACATTTCAAAGCCTAACCTAACAATTATTTAGGTTTATTTGAAGAATAACTTTGAGTTAAATAATAAAAGTGTAACTGCAACTAACCAAGGCAACTATAAAAACACCGGACATTTTAAATTATTTTGTTTGGAGACAGGAATATTGTTATGTAATGAGGAAACCCCCATACATTATTATGATTTATGAAAGTTCAGCAAAAAGTGAACGCTTTAAATTATGATCTTAAGCATTTTTATAACAAACCTCAGAATGCAGAGTAAACGCAACAATGTGTTTTCGTCACAAACCTCTACGGTACATATATTCATTTATTCTCTGCAAATGTTTTCTTTTTTTGTTCATGTCTTTCTTAAATGATTATTATTACGGTTACCTAACCAAGTTTTGTCGGCACGTCTATGGTTATGAGGAGAAAAACATTTTGATTAAATGTGGAGAAAGATTTAATTTCTTACAATCTGAATATCTTAGTTTACAGTGCAAAATATAAATATAATTCTTTTGCACTGCTGTATAATTTCTTTTTCAATCTTAGAAGACTGATTTGTAATAAATTTTATCAAAACTATCATAGGTTTCTACAAATTTGAGCATTCGTAATTAGCATACGTAGTAATAGAATTTAATAACATAGATCGATATCAATGATGTAATTTCAATAGTATTATTCTTCTTTACTTGAAAAAGTGCAATGTAAAGTATAAAGAACACCAAAATGTATCAAAAACATATTCTCATTTTTGTATCTACATGACCACAGTACCACATGTCTACATTACTAGAGAACAAACCCTTTGTGATACTGCAAAGTTATATTATATTAACATGAATTTTCGATACACTGAGGAATTAATTAGGTACAGTTAGTAAAACGTTTTCTAACAAGAATAATTTTCATGCTTACACACTTTTTACCAATACAGCTGTAACGGTGAAAATACAATAAAATTTGCTAGTATAAAAAATTGCCACTAAAAACTAAAAGTTTAATTAAATGAGAACGTTTATTTATTGCTTACATCTTTAAAATAATGGAAATATAAGCAAACAGAGTTTTGAAAACATTGATACAAATAATATTGGACTTATAACTTTAAGAAAACGATTAAATTAGTGTATGTTGCAGATTAAATTTCATATACAATTAGAATTCGGTCCTTTATAGCTTTTTAAACAATTTAATAAAATATATATATATATATATATATATATATATATATATATATTTTTATATATAATATTTTTTTACCACCAAGTCATGGGAATTTCATCAAAATCATTAGGTCTACATTACATTTTAAACATTTTTGCAAACTAAATTATATTAGCAAAACTATTATATCTATGTATATTTAAATTTATAAATTCTCTTAAACCAGGTTCGTTTAGTTTCTAGTGATCGATGCTTACGGACACAAATGTGCGTAGAAACTTTGTTTTCAACAATTGTTTTCCTGATGTTTTGTAATTACGGGTTTCAAAAATGAGTTTTAGTTGTCGTATCAATAAAACTGTACCAGCAGTGGTGACTAGTGCAGAAATATTTAATAGTATGTAGCGTAAACTTTCGTGTAGGTAGCAGTACTAATTTACACATAATGTACAGCAATGGTGAGAAGGATTAATTCAAAGTTTAGTTATATAGCTACATGTAATATGCCACATGTCAAAATTTTGTATGATCGTACTCATTTTGTTACCAAATTTATGTAATGTGCGATTTTTTCGTTGTCATTATGGTTACCCATAATACAGATTTTTCACTATCACTCAATAAAATACTATGAATTGTCATGCATCATAAACAAACTCTATGTAGCCTACGTAGAAATGTAACGTTTTACACAATATCTGTACTAACCGTTAGTTATGATGGTTTCATTCCATCTTATTGCTTCTTTAGTTAAATATTACTAACTTATTAAACTTAGAAATAAAATGTATAATAATTATTCATTCAAAAACTTAACAGATGTATTTAAATATACTTCCTTTTTAGGTCACAATAGCTTGTAATATATAAACATGAACAGGAAACTTAAAAATTAAAAAGGTATTACACAATATTTCACCTTGCTCGGTGCGTGTGATAATGTTGTTAGTGCTTCTGGTTTTGTACACAAATATCGCTTGGGCCCATCTCACTTATCAGGACTTCGTACTATTGGTGTACTAGTCGATTGAGTGGCAGTTAATCACAAAACCTTTTAAGTTGTAGAATTTTGAAACATGAAGAAAATGATAGATTCCATCTTCGAGATGTAGTGTTCGCTTTATATACAATGATGACAGTTATCTGAAATCCTTTCAAATCTCATTTAATAATCTGGATTTTCAAATCCAGATCATAGTCTCTTATCTGAGTATTTACTTACAATGTAAATTTGGATATACATTTTCTTTCAACTTTTGAATTACTATCAAAATGATTGTAAGGAAATAGCCTACCTCTTGAGGTGGCGCTGAAAAAACATGATCTGGGACCGATCACCATGGTAATCGTGGTCGTGATGAGTGTGCGTGTCTCTTTCACTGTACATTTGTATATGGAAACATGTAAGTAAAATTGTTTTTATTTTTAATGTACTTCTAAAAAAAGGTAAATATTTCACTTAATAGTTTAACTATAGTTAAGTTTGGTTACTCATTTACAACCCATTATTCTGTATAAAGATTTGTCTAGTCTTAGTTAAGGTTTTATATACATATATTTGTTATATTTTGAGTTTTAAAGTTATTTTAAGATTAAATAACTTATTAGGTTCAAATTTTCGCCTCAATAAATTAGTATTTTCATTCATTACCCTCAACCCTCAACAGGACACTCATTCAACATTTTTGTCTGTCTTTGAGATAGGTGATAGCACATTTAAAAATTAGAATTATTTCATTCCATAATTTGAAATATTTATATCTTACGGTTCATTCTTATATAATTCACTTCTAGTTTTTAAAATACCCCATAAATAAAGGTAAAATGTGTTTGATGATAACTGAATGGTATGAGTCATCTTAACTATCCCTATCTTGCTTAATTCAAAAGTATGTCCTCAGTAAAATACACATCGTAAAATTTGTGTCTCCCGGTTCTACAGGTAAATATATTTGGGTCTCCTCCAACACAGGATCTACATATAAATGAAAACTTTCCCTGGCTTCTACTGTCTGAACAAAAGAGAGGTCCAGTAACCAATATGTAGAATACAAGCGTCAGGCAAAGCAAGTTTTAAAACAATATAATCATTTGTTTTGAATTTAGTAATTGAAAATAACATGAATATCTAAATAAATAGTTCGTTACTTATATTTTCAAACATGTATTGACAATAAACCACTCTAATGCTAATTAAATTACTGTAGTATGTAATTAAAACTTTTCCGGTTTTTTATTAAGAGAGATTATGGCTTTAATAATAATCATGTCATAAATGTATTTATAAGTTTGAAAGTGTTGATATTATTAACAATGTTTTAAAACTTTCAATATAATTTCTATCTATATTTTATATTTTAATTAACGAATTTCCACATGTCTCATGACAATATTTCTCCCTTAAATACTCGTACTTCGTTCGTTAGATTACGTACGGTTATCTTGTCGGCTGTGGTAAGCTGATATGGTCCAGTTGCCGCGAGTTGCGTTATCACTTTCTTCCCACCAAGAATAATAATAGGTTAAGGTTGGCTAGGTGACATTACTCCTCAGATTGACCTACAGTGGAGTAATTGGATAAATATCTAGATAGTTTACATTCTTTTCCCCAATAAACCGAGTAAAAAGTTAAAGGAATAGATTACAGAAGTACTTTACTTACTACACTGACACTTTCAACATAGCAACCACGAAAAGCTCACACCGCATGAGTACAGCAGAGGGGAGTACAAGGATCTTGTACAGCGCACAAACGTGCTAATTATATCATAAGGTACGCCAGGCAATACATAGCTCATTAAGTAATAAGAATCATCTCAGTAGGACGTTAATTCCCTCCCCCACCCCCGTGAAGCATGTCTAATTTCCGTTGCCTTGATATAATACAGGTCTAGTACGTATGTTATTTTTCTTCTTATCTGGAGGACACTCAAACTATTACTGAGCTAAGGGCACATGAGATCTTAATAGTTTTGGGAGAGAAACAATAGATAGGTTAATCCAAATCCCTTGTGAGCCTAAATCTAGACTGTTATTTTCCTCATCTTTAACAGTGCCAAATGGTAGAAAAGAACCTTTATGGAAGGACTGGCAAGCTGTTGTATCGGCTTGGTATTCTCTGACAGCTTACATTGCTTATGGTGACTAACAAATAGAATACTTTTTAATCAATTGGAACATATATACAAACCTTCTTAAAACGGTGTAGATCATCTTATACTTATGAAAACATGATCCTCATCCAAACAGAAAGAACTTCAATTTCCCTTGCTTAGTTATTGTAATAGAAACTTTAATTGATCCTCAATTATGTATATATATATATATATATATATATATATATATATATATATATATATATATATATATATATATATATATATATATCTCGAATCAACATGACAATTCTACAGCCACGTCAAAATTTAATGTGGTAATACTGTTACGAATAAAAACTAGTATGTTAATCGGGCACACTCTAATTAATCACCGCATTTATTCTGCTAAGCAACAAGATAATCTCAAAATCCTTACAAGACTTGAAATTTAGCTTAAGCATTGTGTAAATATGCAATGGATTTATTTCCGCTAGTTTTGTCTTTTCCCTTATTTCACTATGAAGTGTGTAGAGTATCCATGAATCTTTACTATTGATGTTTCTACTTTACGTAACTTGATGACTTTAAGACCTCTACATCAGTACGACAATATAGAAGTTGTACAATGCTTAGAATAATTTTTTTTAGGGTGGCCGTAATCCCTTCTGACATCAGTGTTGGTTGGCTTTAGACTTTTGTGTTGTATATTTTGTCCAAATAACCTTTCTTTGAGCGTGTTCGTAGAATTTTGTCATACTTCTTTCACTGTGAGTTGAATCATTACACATGCCAAAGCTATGATAGTTGCTGTCTGTACAACCTACCTACCTTTTAACAACTTATTTTAGGATTTTCCGTAAATATGTAAGATATGTTAGTAAACTGAGGTGATATCGATTAGAATAACGGTTGAAATAAAATAAACAGGTCTAGTTTCTAATTAGTATACAATACCAATATAAAACATTTTGTACCTCATTAGGCTGTACGAGTAAAATATCAATCTGTTACAGTTTGTAGGATAAATTACGAGAAGGTATAAATTAAATCTCCTAACTTTCTCCGATGGAATTAAGTTGTGAGACTCCAAGTAATTTACATTTTACGGTAACTATATTACGTGCAGGTGGCATTTACATTCTTTTGCCCACAAAATCCCTCCGCATGCCACCATCTGACATCTCTCATTTTACCCTCAAGTATAAATAAAGTAGACTTAATGAGACGCTGAAGTACAAGTTTATATTGTCTTTACATTATATGATATTTTATAATTCAATGACTAAATTTAACGAGAACTTACTGCTTTTTGTACTTCAATTATTGATCCATTGATGTAAGATTAAATTCCACAATATGGCTTAAAATGTAGAAATATGTCAATAGTTATTGTTATAAATATGAGCATCGAACTTTTCCTGCAGGTTTTGTTCTATAATTTATTAGCCAACAATTAATATTAATGGAACATTTTTAAATAACGTATGGTAGTTGAATATTAATTTATCGGGGGATAAAACCGTATTTTATTTCTACACCAAACAAAAATTATTTACTAAAACCTCTTAATAACATAAAATAACAGTTTGTTCATAGAATACCGTAAATAAAATCATTTGAGGTTATTAAATAGGGATTCAAATTGCCCTTATCTTTAAAATTAGTACAAATAGGAAACATTCAAAACGGGTGTTTTTGGGAATAATCATTTATTCAGAGCTCTCGATTACGAGTTATACTTACTGCAGCTGCTCACCCGTTCACTAAATAGTGACAAACATATTTACTTTCTCTCTAATTGTGATAGCCATTTGGCATGGCTTGTATGTGTACAAACCACCCAAGCGTATTAACAAAATATAGCCCACTTTCAATGTTAGGGATATATATATATATATATATATATATATATATATATATATATATATATATATATATATATATATATATGGGCCCATGAATTTAACTTAACTTGGGATATAGACCCGTTCTTTTAAATCGTACAGTAATTTAAAGAACTATATATATATATATTGGTTGGTAGGAGGGTTGAAAGTAAACAATATATCAAAAGACCTACACTGTACTTTAAATTACTGTACGATTTAAAAGAACGGGTCTATATCCGAAATTAAGTACAATTCATGGTGTCAAATTATCTTTAACATCTTACGTACGAGTCATTTCTTAATGAAGAGAAAGATTTGCTTACTCCCAGCAGTTTTTAATATAATGCCACTTTTTTGTATTACATATTTCCATGAATGAGTTGTGTAGCATTGATATTTGAACGTTTACTTTAAAAGGGTCAATGAGAAATCTCGAAGATTTTTATATATAAAAGATACTTTTATATAGATAACAAAAGGGCTTGAAAAAAAATCCTGTCATTTCAAATATAAATAAAGGAAGAAAGCAGATCACATGACCGCCACCACTATTCATATGCTCAAGAGCCGTATGAACGGGTTTGTCCCTTGATAGCATAAGGGGTGGAAAACAGCAACGTCTGCAATTGCTGTCGATATCTCTGATGCATTCATTGTACGTAGGTTACAGACTAATATAGAAGACAATTACTATCCAGGTTAAAAATAATTATTGCAGAAACTTTAAAATATTTTTTTATTGGCTGTGTATCAGTGAAGTTTAATATTCGAGCGACTACAAGAACTGTCTTTCTGTCAGCAAGTATTACGATAATGAACTGACCCAAAGAAATGAAAGTTTGCATAAAACTTCATTTTATACAGGCTACTCTGAATTCGGTGCATATTATTGGATAGGATTTGGCTCAGAGTGTGCGAATACGCCAAACACAAGTCTAACATGTCACCGTAATAGCAACGACATATTAGCAGAATAAATATATTTGTTCTTAAATTGAGTAGTCATATGATATTTTACATGTACAATTTTTATTCAGAGATTAAAAAGAAAAAACGGAAAGTATTGTTGAAAGTCGTTAAAAAGGTTCGTAATTTTGCAAGCGACCTTTGTGCAGCCTGTTACGTGACATGTAGTGCGCAGTATCTTTTTAATAATTAACACAACAACATAACAATTAACATAATTAACTTTCAATGACAAGATGGAATTGTAAAGTATTACTTCCCCTACGTTAGTCCAAATCGAATTGAGCTGGATAGAAATTGCACAGGAAAATTGCTTTTTTACGGGATTTTTCCAGAGAAATCCCCCGCATATACTTGGAAATTAATATTTTTATTGTTTAAAGACTTATACCTTTGTCAAATGTATTAACAGATTTTACATTTTCTTAATTTGTTTAGAGTAATAATCTGTTTAAATTCATAACAAAAAGTAAATAATATTATAATGAGGAATTAATAGTGTATAGTTTAAAGGTTTTTCATAATTTAAAACTAATTTTACACTAACATTGTTCATAAAAAGTTATGTTTAAACGAGAAATAGTGCTTAGTTTCAATGTCTCTTTTTTGCATTCATTAATAAAACTATTAAACGTACTAGCTGTATTATAACTGCAGTAATATACCGAAAAGCTTTATCAGCACCTGTTTTACCATTACGGTAAAAAGTCTTTGACAGTGTCAAAACTAATCATTATAAACTTCGAAACTTCCCTTATAAAAGTAGAAAGACTTGAAGTCGAAATAAAACATCCAGTAAAAGTTCACAGACTAAAAAAATACACACAACACAATGCGTTGACCTAGACCGGAATAAACAGACTGGAGTTGGCTGCAAGATATGATCTACATATAAATGAAAAGTTCATCCCGCCTCACCGGGTGTCTTGGAAGTCACGGTATTCAATTAAAAAAAAATTTCGTATATGTGTCGGTCTTCATCCACCATAAAATAATGTAATAATCAAATATTATTGTACGTTTAAAACTATTGCAGTCATTGGTAAAAAAATAGAAATTTAATAACTACATTTATTTAATGTTTATTAGTATTAACCGTGTTAAATGTATAGGTAGACATTACAAACTAATACAAGATTTTGAATAATATAAGTTTTTGATAAGATAGTAAATTATTTTAAATATCATGCAGTTGTAAATTATAACTTAATGCCTATTATTTTGTTCGTAAAATGAATATGACTGATATGTTGTCATGAAACGAATTCTGCCATTTGATTAAATATATGTTATTATTCGTCCTTCATCGAAATTAATGATGAGCGTTCACTGAGCAACGCTTTAAAAAGAATATTTATAACCACAACCATAACATTTTATGAATGTAGAAAATTAAAGAGATCGCGCGAACTAAAGAGCTACGTTTATTTAAAACACATCACCTTGCCGCCGCGCCAGAGAAATGGAACCATAAATCGTTTAACACAATCTCGCGGTGTTTATTTCTCACGGCGGTGATATTTTTGCAGATTTCCTACGGTTTGTAGAGGCAATAAATATACCAGCTTACAATTAGGCAAGGAACAATTTCAATAGGTGGCATTATTTAATACTAACGATTTACATTTTGTAACGAAATTCAAACAAATTTTATCAGTTTTGTCCAAAGTCACAAAATAGATCTCACAACCATACGTATGACAGGTAAAAACTTTCACTGTTTTTAAGGTGACAAGACGTTCCCGAATACTGCACAATCGAACAGCGTTAATGATACCCCCAGAATATACATTAGTCAAGTTCAAAATTTAAATAAATAAATAAAGAATAAATTGAATTTTTTTCTGATATAGTATCTACATTTTCCGACTCACGTTACGTCTAAAAATGATTGATATAATTAAAATCTAGATATGAAGAGAGGTTTATGCAATACATAGATATTTTAGTTTTACCAAAACCGGCAGAGTTATTAATGACTATCCGCTTGAAAATAAGTAGAACAAAGCGGTACTGTTTAGTAATTAGGTAGGTCTTAACCAAGCAGTGATCAACATGAGAAATCAACGATCACAATGGCTGCTATATTACTTACTGCTAGAGTGTAGATACCAATAAAAATGTGCTTACTTGTTATTACCGGTAGCAATTATATTAGTTATGTAGTGATCAATATGACCAATTAAATATCTTTAAAGCTTCTATATTAATGGCTGCTAGACTGTTGATAAGCCAGCAGAAAATGTGCTTAATTGGTACTACCTATAGCAATAATATATGTTAAATTGTATAACTAATTAATATAACTAATAAACGACCACTATGGCTTCTGTATTACAATCTGCTAGACTTTTAAAAAGCCGGAAAAAAATGTGCTTAATTTGTATTACATGTAGCAATTATGTAAGTGAATTGTATAAGTGATCGATATGACCAATCAACGGTCTCTATGGCTTCTGTAATACAGGCTGCTACACTGTTGATAACCCAGCAGGTAATATGCTTGCCTGGTATTGTAGCAATTATTTTAGTAAATTGTATAACAGTGTCCTTATTTAATTAAAAACATCCAAAGGTACTTAGTTACGAGTGTCACTTAATTATTTATATAACAACTTTCAATAAAAAAGTCATGTTTTTATAAATAGTATTCTCATATTAACTGCTGCAAGTTATTAGTTATCTGTAATCTATTTTATAAATCTTGTATATGACTTCACATCTGATTAATTGAGTAGGTACTTTGCAAATAAAAAAGGCAAATATGCCTATACTGTTATATACTAACCTAGAAGTTGTGAGTCTCTGTGTTCAAGTTTATGGTAACCTGTAGAGTAGAAGTAACTTAACCGATTGTGGTGATGTTTATATGGACATTCTTAAAGTTCCTAGTTAACTTATAGGTCTATTATTTCGAAGATTAAAGCAAAGGAACACTACTAATTAAAAGATCATGTTAAATGTAATCAACTTCTCCGTGTAAATACTGTTTTTGCAGCACAACCATATGTTTAATTAAAACCACTTTGTAAAATTGTATATACATTTACAATCTTGAAAGGAAAGAGTTAGATAGATAGTAACAACACCTCTTACTTAAACCTTTTTTTGCAACCTTTTGAGCACAGAATAAAATATCTCCCTCTAATAAAATTATAAGTGATAGTAAAAGTATACTTTTACTTGTCAATTTGAAGCATTATAAAGTATGCATTCCTTGCTGAGTAGTGTAATGCAAATGTAGTGTAATTTACTGTAATCCTAGAGACTGTTTCAAAGCTGTCTTTTAACAGAAGTATGATTCTCACACCAGTTCACAGACTATATATTTCCTAGGTTGGAAAAATAAGGCAAAGTCAACTCTAATATAAAAATACAAAGAGTGAAGTAAATTTCAATGATCATAAATGCACAGTTTTTGAAAAAAATGTTCATGATACTCGCAACAAGGCTAATTCAACATTAGCGTCGGAAGTATACTCTAACCAGAAGTAATATTAAAGTTGTTATTCCCACGAAATTGCTTGCGAAGTAGAGGGTAACTGCTGGCATATTGTAATATTTTGTAATAAATGTTATATTTCATTTTATATTGAAAATTTACGTATTTTGTAAATATATAAATTGATTTAAATGTGCATACAAATAGTGTTAAAAAGAATATACGATAAAAGACATTCAGGAAATTTAACCGTGTGGATCAAGAGCCTAATATGCTTAATGTTATTGCAGTTCTGAAAGAGTGTAATTTAATTCTTGCAAAGTTACTTTTAAAATTCTCCGCCTTGCGTGCTTGTAAGGATATTTAAAGTGTTTTTGTAATTTACTTTCCATGGAATTGAACAATTTGTACCTGGTCATTTTAATCTCAAAATTCCATTTACCAAAGCTATTTCTACGTATAAACGTATAAAATTGTTCAGATTTACTGCTTAAAGCTGTATATAAAGAGTGTTGATATTATTAAACATATTATTGCCTGGAGTACGTGGTTTTTATTTTTCATTTTTATGGGAATATTGCATAACTTTGTTACATTGAAGAAAAAACAAACATACCCTTGTGGCGAGTTACATTCCACACCTCTCTCTCTGTTTATCTTTTTATTGTAGACTGAGAAGATTATGAAATTGTTTTATTATTTTGAACAAAGTAATCATTGTTTAACAATGAATAATTAGTTCCTATTTAATTCCTACAACATAATTATAACACTAAAAGCTAAAAGGTTATAAAATTGAATTATATTTATCAATTTTACACCAACAAGAGTCTAAGTCCAGTCTAAAACTCGAAGAGGTTTTATTTTAATTAATTAAAATTATAATTTTCAACTAAAATTTTCCCGGCATAGCCAAGAGTAAAGAGGCTCTACCTTTTATGGAGATACGTCAATTTGGTCTGTAACATCGTGAATCGGCTTTAAATTTATATTTACCAGAGCTTAAAGAATTAATTAATATTGCTAAAGTAATGTGTGACTTTGTTGTAGTTTTCTATAAGTTATATAAGGACGAAGAAATGTCTCTGACTTACATTTAAAAGTCAGAGTTACAAATCTAGATATCCTAGAAACAAGACACTATTCTAAAATGTCACAAGAGAAAACCATGTTATTGATCTTCAGAAGTATGTTAAATTGAGAGTACGAACAGTTTGCGCCTATCCACTTCTGCCCTATAACTCCTTTATGTTTTTTCTATGACAACTAGTTAAAGAAGAAATTTACGGAACAAAGAAAAAATAAAGTTTGAAAATTTCGTCAGTACAAACAAAAGTATCAAAATGTCGATATTCAAAACTATAGGAATAAATCAGAAACATATTTATGACGTTTCTGGTCCAATTGACTTACTATCCAACGAGATAGGTATGAATAAACACCAGTTTGTATTTTTTTGTTCTAGTAAACTAAAACATTCATCATACCCAAGATAACAAGCAAAGGTTTTTTGTAACGAGAAAAAAGGGATAAGTTCAGTCTTGTGAAAACAGTTGATTCTCTTTACCATTCCCATTGGTGTATGAATTCCAGCCAACAGGTTATCCTAAGACATTTGTCTAAAGTATACCAACAACCTAAGAACAACCCTCCTAATCGTTTTGGTGAAGGGTGAGAGCGACAGACATGAAACTTACAGAAGTTTTTGCCAAATGTGATATTAATGGCAAGCCGCCTGAAGAAACAAATTTTTATTTAAATGACTTAGAGAAAATATTAATTATCTTCGCTTTGTACATTTAGTTGTTTCTAGTTCATGAAAGCAATGAAGAGGTTCCTAACATTTTGTCATCATATAATGTTTTAGAAAATTGTTAACTCGATATACAGGGTGTATATTATGTCTGGAAACACCCAAATATATCCTTTAATAATTTAAATATAAATTTGAAACCTCTTACAATCGTGATAGAGATTGGGCATCTACTTTTTGGAACAATGTTTTGTTATGTCACACCAACGGGGGACGTCCTGCCGAGGGTATCGTGAATATTCTTAATGGAAGCCTATACCATGTGATACATAATTTTAAAGGTAATAGCTTACTGAATTGAATGCCACAAACCCCATCTCAAAGGAATTATTCTATCAGAAAATAGAGCATTTTTAGTATTGAAAATTTACTGATGTTCAACAATGTAATTTTAACATGGTTCTTGCCACAAAATGTGTTACACTAATTTTTTAGCATTTTTTTAAATGTTCAATTAAATAAAACAAAAATTTCATTTTAAGCTGGTTCTATTAGCACAAATTTGCCAGTTTTTATTACAGTACAATTATGGAAATACTTATGTTATTGATTTCTTATTACAAATAAAAAATAATAAATGCTGTTAGAAAAGTCTTACAACAAACGTTTTACCTGCATTTGGTGTCAAAGCAATTGTTCGAACTGTGTTCCTTCTACGGTTTGACAATGAGCCAATCTTGTGTAAAATGATTCGACAGAGTTGCCTAACATTTCTTCAGTTATCAAAGCAATCTCCTCTATAATCCTGTATCTTAGGTCTTCCAAATTATGAGGCTTTCTTCTATAAACATTGGATTTTAAATGACCCCATAGGAAATAATCGATTGGTGACAAATCCGGAGATCTTGGAGCCCATTCGATTTCTCCTCTTCGGCCAATCCATTTATGAGGAAACCTTAAATCCAAATACTCTCTTACCTGTCTCCCATAATGGGGTGGAGCACCATCCTGCTGAAACCATACATTATCAAAGTATTCTCCTGATGCAATTTGAATAGCTGGGATTATTTCATTTTGGAGCATATTGTAGTAAAGTTCGGCATTTAAATTTCCATTGATGAAAAAGGGTCCAACAATTTTGTTACCTAAAATTCCACACCATACGTTCAGTTTTTGTGGTTGCTGTGAATGGGACTCAGTAATCCAATGTGGGTTTTCACTAGCCCAGTAACGGCAATTGTGCCTGTTAACATTGCCATTTAGGAAAAAAGTTGCCTCATCAGAAAATAGTATGTTGGTCAGAAAATCTCTATTGTCATCACATTTGCGCATCACAAGTTCACAAAACTCAACTCTTCTGTCGTAATCATCCTCACTTAACTGTTGGACTAAATGAACTTTAAATGGTTTGTATTTATTAATTTTCAAAATCTTACTCACAGACATAGGGTGCATATCATGTTGCTGTGCAGCTTTTCTGAGCGATGTATGTGGGTCTTCAATAAATGTTTGCAAAACATCTAGTGCATGTTCTTCATCTGTTGCAGATTGTATCCTACCCGACTTTGGCCGATTACGTACACTCCCTGTCATTTCAAAACGCTCAATAGTTTTTGATATTGTTGAAACACTTATGGGATTCCTTTCTGGGAAAGTGTCATTAAACAAATTACAAACTTCCCGATAAGATCTTTGACGATCGCCATATCCTCGCATCATCAACAGAGTAATTCGTTCTCTTTCAGACAATTCCATTAAAATGCCAAATAAAAACTGAACTACTGTAATTAGATAACTTGTTGACAGCAATGCTTCAGAGACACTGATTAACTCGACAGGAATGATATGACCTTTGTCCATTTGTAATTCCCAAGCTTAGACCTGTCTAGTGAAAGCTCCATGCTCAACAAACTGAAACCTGTAGACCAGATGATTAATAACACAATAATGTTTCTCATAGGCTAGTGACCTTTGTCTCTTTAAACCTTCCTGCTGACTGGAAAACACCAAGTACAGATTCATAAGTAATCAGAGAAAGTGACTCATAAGTTTTATTGATTGTAATAAAAACTGGTAAATTTGTACTAATGAAACCAGCTTAAAAATAAATTGTTTATTTTATTTTAATTGAACATTTAAAAAATGCTAAAAAATTAGTGTAACACATTTTGTGGCAAGAACCATGTTAAAATTACATTGTTGAACATCAGTAAATTGTCAATACTAAAAATGCTCTATTTTCTGATAGAATAATTCCTTTGAGATGCGGTTTGTGGCATTCAATTCAGTAAGCTATTACCTTTAAAATTATGTATCACAAGGTATAGGCTTCCATTAAGAATATTCACGATACCCTCGGCAGGACGTCCCCCGTTGGTGTGACATAACAAAACATTGTTCCAAAAAGTAGATGCCCAATCTCTATCACGATTGTAAGAGGTTTCAAATTTATATTTAAATTATTAAAGGATATATTTGGGTGTTTCCAGACATAATATACACCCTGTATATATACATACACATACTGTCTTTAGTGCGAGCCATTCTATGTAACAGGTCTAAGCTTGTGTATGAGAAGAACTGCCATAAAGACAAAATATATATCGAGAATGAATCTTCCTATAGCCTTTAAATTGTGCATGCAACTTCATTGCTATATAAGGAACGTCTACGTGTGTTGATGGTGCAGGTCACCCGATGGAATTTAGCTTAACGTTTGTTTACAAACTGAGTACAATCATATTATGATATTTTACCGTGTGACTTAGTGACACATGTAACATAATGAAATAAGCTTCAGAAGTGAAATTGTGCATGCAACTTCATTGCTATAAGGAACGTGTACGTGTGTTGATGGTGCAGGTCACCCGATGGAATTTAGCTTAACGTTTGTTTACAAACTGAGTACAATCATATGATACTTTACCGTGTGACTTAGTGACACATGTAACCTAATGAAATAAGCTTCAGAAGTGAAATTGTGCATGCAACTTCATTGCTATATAAGGAACGTCTACGTGTGTTGATGGTGCAGGTCACCCGATGGAATTT
This sequence comes from Homalodisca vitripennis, assembly GCF_021130785.1. Taxonomy (NCBI): domain Eukaryota; kingdom Metazoa; phylum Arthropoda; class Insecta; order Hemiptera; family Cicadellidae; genus Homalodisca; species Homalodisca vitripennis. The sequence continues at coordinate 114,950,227 of NC_060207.1, forward strand.
AGCTTAACGTTTGTTTACAAACTGAGTACAATCCTATTATGATATTTTACCGTGTGACTTAGTGACACATGTAACATAATGAAATAAGCTTCAGAAGTGAAATTGTGCATGCAACTTCATTGCTATAAGGAACGTGTACGTGTGTTGATGGTGCAGGTCACCCGATGGAATTTAGCTTAACGTTTGTTTACAAACTGAGTACAATCATATGATACTTTACCGTGTGACTTAGTGACACATGTAACCTAATGAAATAAGCTTCAGAAGTGAAATTGTGCATGCAACTTCATTGCTATATAAGGAACGTCTACGTGTGTTGATGGTGCAGTTCACCCGATGGAATTTAGCTTAACGTTTGTTTACAAACTGAGTACAATCATATGATACTTTACCGTGTGACTTAGTGACACATGTAACCTAATGAAATAAGCTTCAGAAGTGAAATTGTGCATGCAACTTCATTGCTATATAAGGAACGTCTACGTGTGTTGATGGTGCAGGTCACCCGATGGAATTTAGATTAACGTTTGTTTACAAACTGAGTACAATCCTATTATGATATTTTACCGTGTGACTTAGTGACACATGTAACCTAATGAAATAAGCTTCAGAAGTGAAATTTTGCATGCAACGTCAGCAAAGTCTGTTACGCGACATAATAGTTTAGAAATTTTAAAAATCATTTAAACATATTAAAATTTCTTAGTTCAAATACGTCATAATACCTTTTTACAGGAAGATACGACTAAAATTATAAAAAATAATTATTTTTGCAGTTTTTTTTAGTAACACTTGTTTATTATTTTTTAGGCTGAAAATATTTCTGAAGGTATAACAAATAAGATAATTAGGGTTTGGAAAAAATATTGCATTTGGTGTAACTATTTTATATGTAATGCGTGTCTAATTTTAAAACCGTCGCAAAAGAAAAAAAGCACCTACATGTATGGATGAATTAAAGAACGACAGTATTAGAGACGTAGATGAGAAATATATTTTAGCTCATGACAAATACGATCATGAATCTCTTATGTAAACTATTCTGACACTTTTATCGTTACAGTTCTTCTGACAGATAACTCTACCGACCCTTCTCATGTATTTTATGACTAGATGGATTTCATCAACTTGTCAAAGTAGCGTTTTTCACAGCTTTTACAAACAGAATTCATAATTATCGCAGTTTTTTATTCAGGTATGTATCCATTGTAAATATTTATATCCATATAAATTCGGTAATATGCGGAGTAAATTACATAAAATTATCAAAAAGTAATTAATTTAGTCGGCTAATATATATGACTACTATTTAACATATAAACATAATCCTATTTGTTTGTCTCTTTGAATTTCGATTGACTAAATAGTTACGAATTTACACTAAATGTAGCACTATTTCTAAATTTATTTCACGTAAAATTAAACTATATAAACCCTTAAGCAATATTTTGTGTTATACTGTGATACTTTTGCAATGGTAATGAATACTTATCTGTTGAATGTTTTTAAATAGAAATACTTTTCCTTACATCTCATAATTTAACCTTAGCTTTCAGGATTTAACATTTGTAGTTTAAAGGATATTTTTATGCGCATGCATGATATTATTTGTTGGGGTTTAACCACTGTTATCTTAAAACCAACTGTACCGAGAGTGACGATTTTATAGTAAAATAAATCTGATCATTAATGTTCTTCAGAGTACTGCCTTAAGCTAAGAGGATTCAAATATTTAAATGGAAACTAGATGATATTTTAATCACCACCCATCTCGTTATTAAGATTGTGTATTGGATATCCTTTTCAAGAAAATGGATACACTGTACTTCGATATACAGCTGTGTGGAGAGTGGTGTGAAAGAACGAGGTGAGCTAAGCTTGAAATGTTGATTACAAAACACGGTGAAAATGTCAATTGCGAGAGGAATACGTCCACAATGGGTTTTTGCCAATTATTTACTGCGTGCCATAAACACGAAACAAGTATGCATACTACACAGTTTAAAACCGTTTATATACAAGATTTACTACTCGTAGCTTCTACTTAAAAACATGTAGGGGACAGTTGTTCAACTTAGTACTTAATTATGCGTGTTTACAAAACTAAAGGATTTTACGCACGTCAGAAATTCAAACCTTATTGAAACCATTTGAAGATGTGAACTACGTCAACAATATTATTAATTAAACCCATAATTTTCTCAAAATAAACGACATCAAAATCACAAATAGCTTTAAGTGAACTTATGACTTTTAATTTAACTTTGAATTAACTATAGTGTGTTTTCTCCTGGTAGTTTGAAAGTGTAATTAAAATGTTTGGCAAGAGGTTTATTACTCTCACTAGCCAAATTTTTTGTTATGTGAGTAAGTGTGACCAGTCTAATAAAATAGGAGATAACAGTTAAAATCCCATGCTGTTACCACGATCGAACTCAATGTTGGTAAGATATAACAAATAGCATAATTTTGGTTTGGATAATTTGGATGGATTGAGTATTAAGTGTGAATAATTTATATTTAATTTAATAACGCTTAGCAGCACGTTTAGCATATAATTTGTATTTATAAGACAGTACGTGAGGGCGCGCATAAATTTGTTTTTATTATACTTCCTATTTCCACTAATAATTTGTATATTGTAGACACATTTCCTTAATCACGTTGAAGGCTGTATCTAGTTCAAGAGTAAAAACACATAATTATTATTTTTGGAAATTTGGTTATTTATTTTTACGGTACTGCTCTGCTAAACACATAATTCCCTGTTTCGCGTTTGTTAACTTTTTTACACTATTTCGGTATTCTATATGGCTATATAAGCTGTAGTTTAATATTTACAGCTAGTATTGTAAAACAAATCCATATGTGAGAAGGAATATTATGCTTCATATGGTTTATGAGCAAAATGTTTTTATATTCGATCGAGAGATTCATAAGTACATCCTGGTGATGAAGCCGTTACTGATAATATAACTACATCTGAACTCAGCATAAACATCTTATGCTTGTAAATGGAAAAGTTTTTTTCTCCTTTTAAACACTGCAAGATTTGTATATTTTTTAGTGCTTTTTACTACCGTCAAATAGTAACAGTGATTCAATGTGTACAGTAGATACATCACCATGTTATCATAATGAGAGCTAAGGCAAGTTTGATTATATGAACGGAAACCTTGGCAACCGTGCAGTATTCATAATTAATTGTAATTTTACTATATCCCTTACACACATTATATAGTGACAGCAGTTAATGCCGATCCTATATCCTACGAGGAAGAAGAGGAATTAACTTATGTGTTTAGTATGTATATGCATGTAATGTAATTTTATAAAGAATAACTTCAAATACTTTTATCAGATAGCTCAGTATTTTATGTGTGTGTGTGTGTGTGTGTGTGTGTGTGTGTGTGTGTGTGTGTGTGTGTGTGTGTGTGTGTGTGTGTGTGTGTGTGTGTGTGTGTGTTCACTTCAGTTCAGTTCACAGTTCACAACCATCTTTATTAAAAAAATATTGTAATTTCACAATGCATTGTCCCTATGCACCATGCAAGGTGCGTGCGGGAACATCTTAAATTATATAATGTCCATTACTTTTTCATGCTGGCCTCATGCAACAATCCATCAACGCCAAATATACAACAAGGATACATTACAATTAGAACATGAAATTGAAGAATCAATTACCCTGTACAATTCAATAACAACAGTACGTTACAATAATTGTAACAATGTATAACAATAAATAAGCAACTTATGAATCCATAAATATATAACAAATGAACAACAATAACATAATAAATTTATGAATACTATGTTTCACAATAAATAACTAACATTATGATAAATCTTTAAATATTATAACAAATAAATAATAACAACGAAATAAAACTATAAGTTTATAACAAGTAAAGTAAAAGAGATTATAGAACATGTATGCTATATTCAATAATAAATACAATAGAAATACAAAAGTATATGATAGAAAAGGTAAAAAAAATTATAAATAAATGGAGCGACTAAATCAACTCTGTTCTGTGCGTGTGCGTGTGTGCGTGTGTGTGTGTGCGTGCGTGTGTGTGTGTGTGTGTGTGTGTGTGTGTGTGTGTGTGTGTGTGTGTGTGTTCAAGTTCAAGTTCAAAACACTTTATTCAAAAAATTTCATATAATACAAATAAACAATATTCTCCCAATGCGCAACATGCGCGTGCGGGAGTGTAGTTGGTTTTTTTTAGTTTTTCTTACATTTTAAATCCTAACATCAAGCTCAATACTACAACACCACATACTATGATTGTTTACCACTATGAGCCACAAGCGGTACAGGCTAAGCAGTCTATATCCTTTATATAATTACTTGTTTCATACAACTATAACAAATACATAAAATATATAAATATCAAATATACTAAATATAACAAATATTCAAAATATAACAAATATACAAATTATAACAAATATACAAAGCATAACAAATATAAAATATACAAAATATAACAAACACAAGCATAACAAGAAAAAATAAATAGAGAAGCACGTATAACAAAAACAATTTGGATCAAGATAACAATTTAACAATACTTTAGGTTTATTCTACTGTCATACTTTTCAAATATTCAAGTGCTTTCATCTTTACCTTGGGTTTTTTGTTTCAAACATAATTCTATCGCCATAGTGCAGCAGGAAGTTATTATATATTCTGGGACCCAAATAGCAAAACTGGTGTCTACTTGATTCTTTAGTTAAGAAAGGAACTCTTAAAACTATCTGTTGACTAGCTCTAGTGACTCTATTACTTTCTCTAAGGTCAAATTGGTAAATAAATTTAGTAATATACAAGATAAATGAATACTTATGAAGTTGCTCAAATGTTAATATATTCTTTTCTTTAAAAAGGTAGCTCATTCTGTCTATGCGTTTTACATTGTATATAGTTCTCACAGCATGCCTTTGATTCATAATAACTGATTTTAAACAAGAATTGTAGGCTCCGCCATAATGAATAATTCCAAACCTCATTAGACTTTCAAACCAAGAAAGATAAACATTCATTAATTGGTCACTTCTTACAAAACCTTTAAGGTGATACAAAACATAATTTACCTTTCTTAATTTCAATGATAAAAAATTAATGTGATGGTCCCATTTAAGGCGTTTATCTATATACATGCCTAGATATTTTACATAGTCAACTACCTCAATATTACTGCACAATTATAAATACACTGGTGCTTATGACACATCAAATTAAATTCCCGTTGTAAATGCTCATTAGTGAGGTGATAATCATAAAAAACTATACACTTAGACTTAGTAGAATTTATCAAAAGTCGGTTTGTTGACAGCCATTGAGAGACCTTATCTAGATCTTTTTTAATCTTAAGCTGTAGTGATTGCTTATTGTAGGCAGAGCACACTAGTGCAGTGTCATCAGCATAAGCAAACACAGTTGAATACATATCTAATTCTAACAAGTCATTGATGTACACAAGGAACATAAGAGGTCCCAGGACTCCGCCTTGAGCCGTGCCAAAGTACAATTCCAATGGATCACTAATAACATTATTAATTTTAACAACTTGTTTTCTTCCTATACAAAAAGATTTTAACCATGAAAGAGCCAATCTACCATAACCAAATTTCCAAAATTTATTCAACAACAAATTAATATCTAATACATCGAATGCTTTTTGAAAGTCTAGATAAACAGCCACTGTATTATTTGTGTGTGTGTGTGTGTGTGTGTGTGTGTGTGTGTGCGCGTGTGCGCGTGTGTGCGCGCGCGCGTGTGCGTGTGCGTGTGTGTGTGTGTGTGAGAGAGAGAGAGAGAGAAAAAAAATTCTCACTCTCCACAAACATTCAAGAAACACAAACTTGTCACGCTAACAAAACAAAAGACAACTTCTAAAACGTTTAAAACACTGCTTGTCTTTTGAAACGCTAAGATGCTACTCGAGACATTCTTGCTTCTTAAAACTTTTAATATAAATGTATTTTTAACATTTTCACTTTTTGTTGCAAACCTAGTGACCCATTTTATGTGTTTCTTTGTACTAGAAAGTTTTTTTGTATAACCATCCTCAGTTGTAAATACCTTACGGCAAACATCGTATCGCTTTCTCGATATTAGTTATATACTGTATCTATACACCATCAATACAGGGAAAAGTTTATAGAGTACTAAGTTCAGGACTATCTTGTACGAAAATTAATTAAATGTACTACGTGAATGGTATATGACGGGAGTAAACTTGGTGGTAATTCCAGTGTTATTGTTTACCATACTCTATAATATACTATTACATAAACGGTAGAGTTATGAGGAATAATTTATGTAGAAAGCCAAATTCAGAGAAATTACGAAATAGACTCATACATGACTTAAACAATGACTTGATATCTTTCTTATTATTGATTAGTATTTTATAAACATAGTTTGTTATTTCCTTTGTTACTATTTCGATAATCACTTATAATTGTATAAAATTCAATTTCGGTAAAAGCAGAAAAAGAACTCACACACAGAGTGCTCTGGGGAAATCAAGCCTCACTCTTTATTAACCCTTAAAGTTTCAGATCCCGACTACCTGTCATTGGAAGTGGGACGTGTCAGCTGGTGAAATGTTATATTGTTTTATATTCAATTACTTCTGGTTGATTTTTTATCGTAATGCAATAAAAGGAATTTAATTGATAACAAAAGTAAACGATGAGTATATTGAGTATACATAAGTATAATCTTAGCTTTCAAGCTTGAACCCGATGATTTGCACATTTAGGACCACGAAAACCTTAACTACGAAAATTAAATATGTTCTATTGAAAGTTTTTTTAGTTTTTTCTTAACTAAAGTGAGAGTGTTATATTCCCATACATCAAACAAATCATAATATATTGATGTAAAATAGTTTTGCTGCTATAATTGTGTACACTACTTCAAAATGAATCAAAGGATTATCTTGTATTACAGGATTAAATAAAGAAAGGTTAAATAAATTTTAAGAATTTACAATTGGTATTGTAGTTAGTTATTGATATTGTATTGTTGTATTATTAATAATGCATTGTACGTTAGTATGAAATTTATATTTTTATCTAATATTAAACAATAAAATTTTTAACTATGAAAAATTATATACTGTACTTGAGTTCTTTTATTTTTAAAACACAAATTACTTGTTCATAATTGAGTATAAATTCATTTGGAAAAGTTTTTTACTATATTAACCTTATTTTAAATTTTTTAAATATTATCTTTCCAATGTTAATGCATATTTAAATACATAATTTTACATTCTAAAATGAGTTATAAGTAATAATGTTTTCTGGATAAATAACATTTATTAATTTCTTATAATGAAATGTAGTATTAGGTTTGAGAGTTGTATAGTTAATGCTTTTACATTAAATCTTTATTTCGTAGTTCATGCTATACTTTGCAAAACATGCTTTTCATAAAAACAATGAAAAAATTGTTTGAAAACGCTTCAAGATAAGGAGAATGTTGGTATGATGCTAATATTACCATATATTGAAATGTCAGATATCAGTTTCTTTGTACCAATATTGGTGGTTGACACTATGTATTTCAGCTACTTGCAATTCCACTTCATTCTTTCTTAAATCCATGAAACTGAGTATTATTTCGTTACTTACTAAATGTCATAATCTACATTATAACTTTAAATTCTGAACTCTATAGATAGACTCTATTCTGAACAATACATTTCTCTTAAAGACAACTCTTTCAGAATAAATGTTCAGAATGAGTACGTTTTGAACATAAACGAGAGGAAACAAACACAACAAACATGTTCAAATGTGATTTACTCAGTGCGAAACAATATCTTAAAGAAATCCGTATATGTGAAAAAACGTTGTAACAGGATAGCATGATAACAGTGTGAAAATGTCATAAAAAGGTACATAAATACAGATGGATTCTTTAAAATGAATTAGAAAAAAAACACATAGGTAACGAACGCCAAATATAGAACTGAATGTGAATAAAGAACATAACGTATCCAAGTAACTGCATTTGTGAGAGCGCTGGCATGAATTTAAATTTAGTATTTCCAGTAGTCGAAGGCAGAGAGGAAATGAAACTGGTAAATAAGATATAATTGATTTTTCTTTTGAAATTATGTTGAGGGTCTAAGGGATTAACATAATAAATGTGTTATATGTTACAGTATTTTAATTTTAATACATTGAAGAAACAACCACGCATATAAGCTAACAACCCTTGTACAGTTGAATAAGTTTACCTGCGCCACTAGAACATAAATACAATTAATCATACTTCATTTACTATCCCATTTATCCACTGTATTGGTCACTGTTTAATATATTAACAAAAATAAGTCGAAATACGAAACTAACAATGTTTACACGGTCATAAATTTCTAAAATAAAAGGATACAAGATAACATCAAAACCAGGTTTACTTCGTATGAAAGTTACATAAAAAAGTGTAAATGAAAACTGAACACAATAAAATTATAAATATAAAATTACACAAAATTTTAAGTGACAATGGAGTGATAAAAGTCATTGTTAATAATGCAGGTACCTTTACCTGTTATGGACACCCACAAAGTCGCCATGCGTGTTTACGAAGGATCTCACAATTCCCAAATGACATTTTCGATGAACAAACTATACAGACAAGGATCTGACTCTCTGTATCTCTAAATCACTGTCTAAGATGTTGAGTGATAGCAAACGAGAGGTAAAACCATTTCTATATTAACTTTATTAAAGCCAACTTCAATCAATGCAAAATGCTATCACCAACAGCTGTAATGTTATTTTCGCATGAGAAAATATATATCTTAAGTAGCTAAAAACACTAGTTGCTATCAATCAAATATTACTATTGTGTACATTTCATTGAAATATGCTTCTTGCAATCGCCCTCATGACAGAATTTAGGAATATTCTTTATTTTTTTCATCACAACCCTCAGTATGTATATATATATATATATATATATATATATATATATATATATATATATATGTAATATAAAGTTCGTCTTAACCAATAAAAAGATTCAGATTGTGGCCATTCACACACCATCAACAATTTTAACTCAATTAATTCCCAACATGAATAAAAAGGAACATTAAAAAATAAAGTTTGTGATAATATACAAATTTTTTAATAAATTCTTTTCCTTTTTTTTATCTCTTAAGGCTTCAAGATGATGGCCTTTCAAAGTTTGGAAAAGGAATGGTTATAAATTAGTTATTATAATCGTAGGAGTTTTATTTTATAATTGTTGATCTTACGTGTTTTTTATATCTCATAAGATTTTCAGATACCAGGAAAATAATGATTGAAGTACAATAGTGAACATTATTTTGTGTTAATACGATAACGACAGTAGTTCTTAGTAGATTCAGACTAAACGTGGTAGAGACGGTCGTGATACTCGTACACAGTTTGGTCGAGTTTATTAACCATTCTTATACATAGAAAGTTTCAAGATTGCGGTCATTGGCGTTTTGGTAAAATTTTTATTTCAGGTATTTCATAAATTATATAAAAATGAAAAAACTCTTTCATATTTTTGAAGCAACATTTATTCTTGCTAACTTTTAGATAGTTTAAAGCTTTCAATGTAATGGCCGTTTAAAGTTATAGAAGTAAACAATTATAGAACTATAAAAAGGTTCAAACAAACACAACAAACATAATATCGGTTTAATTGTAACTAAGCAAGTCTTCATTTTTACAAAGAAATGTGTATGATTATAACAATTATTTTGTTACAAAGTATTATTATTTTATTAATTTGGTTATTGGTCTTGATGTTAACTATTCGAGATAATGTCTTCTTTACTAAATTTATTAATTATTTTCATAAGGTAGTTTGGGATCTGAGATTCATGATAGTTGAAAATTCGAAATACTTACCGGGATGTTCGTCAGAAAAATGATTACAATAGGCATATTTTTGTGAAATATAAATAACGAAGTATTTCCAAATCTAACTTACCAGTATTCTTTCATACAAAATCGGTAAGTAAAATTAGGCAATGGTAATGGTTTGCCCTAGAACGACCCAGTCGACGGTTTATGCTATAGTAGGCTTGTCATAGATTTATTATGTTTTTACAAGTTAAATTGTGCATGTTAGCTTTATATATACAACTTACATGCATGGAAAGGTATAAGAATACAAGACTTGTAAGACTCATTTAAGGGTTTTATAATTTAAATTAGCTTTCAGAGATTTTTCCTTGTTTTACACATTCAGTATATGGTGGTATTTTGATGGTTAATTTTTAAATATTTAACTTTAATTGGAATATCCGAGTAAAAAAAAAATAGAGGTAGGGAAACATTTCAAGATAAAAATGCGCATTTGAGCGCCTCCCATCTCAAGTTATGGACAGTCTAACCAACTTGATCCTGGAGTCCATCAAATGTTCAATAGCCTGAAAAAAATTCAAATTTAAGTTAAAGCACTACATAGTGTCCTAACGTACTTAACCCCTGAACTATTGGCACCTCACAAGTGTGAGTAAACTGATATGTATGTGTGAGTAATATGTAAGATGGATATTAAAGGGTTGAATTGAAGGTTTAACTGTGAGCAGTGCAATGTGTTTGTGTACCTGCAATAAAAAGATTCTTTTCATCTAATCATATATAGACGCTATAAAAATTGTTTGTCTTTTTTAGTAAGTAGTATCTACTCTTTAACAACAATATTACAGACCATTCTACTTTAAAGGATAATTAATGTACATAGTAATAATGTAAACCAATTCATAGAATTCGTACAGCAAAATATTGCTGGAAATGTTTAATTACAATGAAGAGTCGTGTATTTCATGTAAATCCGACCTCACAAAACATCACATGTGGAAATGAAAGCAGTGCAGTGTGGATTATCTGAGCTGTCAATCGGCGGGAGTTTCTCTTCCTTTTCGTGAAAAACACGCGAGTTACACTCCGTCTGTCTGCCTCAATCATTTTGACACATCATTCGTACCGATTATACTGTGTACAATAAATCTAAATTTTAGTCTCTTTTACCCTAGCTTACGTCCTAATGTTTTACAGTACAAATTATAGTAATATAGATTATTACTAGGGCTTTGCTGTTTTATATGCTGTTATATTTAGCAAAATGCAGTTCCTCATTTATGAATTGATCAGATAGTTAGTCAAAGCTATCTTTACTTGGCTCTAATAAAGTACTTAGCTCTAATAATATACTTTAAACACCAGAAAAATGTTACATACAGAGTCAATAAAAAGTATGGATAACCCATATTAACTTTTTAATGATCACATTGGAAAAAATCTCAGTGCACCCCTGCAGGGTACGAAACTGTACTTTTTTAATAGTATCATGAAAACAAAAAAAATCAATACAATATATCAAATTGTGGGCACGTCTTAAAGACTTGAATTGTAAATCCTATAGTCTCGTTAAACAAAGTCTTTACGAAATAAAACTACATTTAAAGTTAAAGGTCACTTTCTGAAGCTACAAAAATGGGACATTTGAAATAGAAAAATTCCCTTATTCATAAAATTATCAAACAAAAACCAAAATGTTGGAATGAACTTTTTTAAATAATGGTTAATATTATAAAAGTGAAACAAATTTAAATGTACAAGTTTAAAAAAAGAAAATGTTTGTAAAATCAAGGATAATTCTGCTTAGTGTTATAACAGATGCTCAAACTTCTCCTCATCGACAGTGCGTCAGCATGCTCACCTGGTTAAGATTTTGGTAACTAATCATGTCAAGTTGGGTGATACCTGCAGAACTATTGGAATTCCTTGAATAATGCACATTCTCAAACCTCTTCATACCCATTGTCTCTAACGCAACTCAACAAAAAATAATCTTATGATGATAGATCAGGTGACTTGGCAGGCGGATAATTTATATGCTATCTAACTACGGCAGGACCTTTTCTACCCATAAATGACGCACCTTCTGTAAAAACGTATATTATTAGCGTATATTATCAATATAACTCGCCGATCGAATTCGTCCTCAAGGAGTTTATGAACTAAATGGGTTTTGAAGGTTTAGTTTGTCAGTGGGTAAAAATTTATGTACTGACATTTGAGAAATATTAAAAATTTTGAAGCAGAAGGAGTTGAGAAATTTCAATTTTTTTACAGCACATTGCAAAACTTCCATTGACAATTCATCGCCAGTAAATGATTTTGGTCTTTTTGTGGTTTTTCACTCTTTACTTTAAAAAAGGTTGTGATTTGAAAAAGTGTCATTGAATACGTTTTAACCTCAACATAAGATCTCCAGAAGCCACGCATAATTATAATTAATTGTTATACGTTCATATTCATTGAGCTCAATACTGTACAACAAGTATACAACGGAATAACCACTTTTAACTTTCTAAGTACCATCAACAAACTAATCCACGTCCCTTTGAGTAAAAAACTTAGATGGAGAGACAAGAAACTCTTGTTTGTTGAGATAGATCTAATCTTTCTATGAATGTCGTAGTTTTTTCTTTTCCTAAATATTTATTATAACTGTATTTGTTACTTTTCCGAGTTGAAAAATTTTTATATATGAAATATTCAAATTAGCCGTCATTTTGTACTGGCTTGAGATAGCGACGTCTGAGTTTTACTCTTTGAAGTCTGTTAGTCAGCACACGGTGCATTAATTTACTAGTGTAAGTTTACAATTTAATCGTATAAAAGTATATGGTACACTCGCCTTCGGCTCGCTGGGGGCTACGCCCCCAGGCCCCCAAAGTAAACGCTTGCAAATTCGGGGATAAGCGGAATTCGGTGACTGGTTAAGTCCGGACATTAAGTAAATGACAAGGGATTTAAAAATTGACCTTTTTCATAGATTTTTTTCCGGATTCGTAAAAACTTTTGACTTTGAGGGCATTTTGCGGTTAAACCGTTAGAGATACGACAAAAAGTGACTGGACCTTTCTTGTTGGAAATTTAATTTTGTCTTTCGATTGTGCCCTCAGATCTGATCTACGACCTATGGTTTAGCCAGAAATGAGCTCGGGAGAAAAGTCTGCACGGGTCAGCTATCTTGAATTGTTTAGTATAAACATAATAAAAACCGACCTCAAGGCAGTATTTTAAGTCGAACAGGGGGTTTAATATCACCAGGAGACTATCTAGTCAAGGCGAGAAATTCCCTGGGTGGGTGATTAATGTTAAGGAGGTTAAGACAAGAGGGGGTTTAATTTCGTCAGGATATTGTCTGGTCATATGAACAAATTCCCAGGGGGGGTTAACGTTACCGGGGGATAAGTCTCCAGGGGGTTATCTGGTCATACCAGGATCTTCCCAGGGGGGGGGGTTAAGAGATTTGGTGACTGGTAAAATTCGGACATGAGGTCATGGCAGGAAATTCCCTGGGGGGGTTTAATGTTACCAGGGGGGTTAACACATCAGGGGGTTGAATGTACAGGAGGTTATCAGGTCATACCAGGAAATCCCCGGGGGGGGGTTAATATTACCGGGGGTTAATGACACACTTGGGCCTTTTTTAGAGGGTATTGTGTCTGTGAACATAATAAATATTCCTCTGTCCCTATCTACTATTGACGCTTAGCTAACGCTCAGCCAACTCCCGAAGTCACTGAACCTTTTCTGTAGATCACGTGATTTCCTAAATCCCGTTTAAAATTTGTTTTGAGTTACGACCAACCGTTTAGCCGCTATCAAGCCCGGAATGTAAATTTTTAGGCGAAAATGTCCAATATTTTCACTTAATCGCGTTTTGCGGTCAAACTAAGGGAAATATAGTAAAAAGTCACTGGACCTTTTTTGTAGGTCATCTTATTTCCTAAATAAAACGTTAGTCTTATTTTGACCTCCGACCAATGGTTTCGCCGCTATCGACCCCAAAAACAAAAGTTTCGCGTAAAAGTTACAACAAAATTGTACATAATCACGTTTTTTCGGCCAAACCAATCGAGATAGGGCAAAAGATTACTGGACCTTTTCTGTAGATCGCGCAATTTGCTAATTTGATGGGTCAATCAGATTTGAGCTACGACCAACGGTTCGGCCGCTATCGGGCTTGAAACATTATTTTTATCGAAAAAATCTCTGGAATTTCAAATGTTCGAGCGTTTTGTCGCTTAACCATGGAAGATAGAGCAAAAAGTCATTAGACCTTTTTTGTAGTTCACTTCATTCCTGACGATGAATTTTCCGTCAGATCCGAGCTAGCTCCAACGGTTCGCCCGCTATCGGGCTTACAAAAAATGCCTGCAGGGGTGAAGAATGCGCGATTTTTTGGAATTTTTTTGAGGGGTTGAAAATGAAAAATTCTCACTTTTCGGGATTTTCCTGGTGGTTACACGTGGAAAGCTATCTGTGTACCAAATTTCAAGTCTCTAACTCATCTGGAAGTAGGTTAGAATTAGTATACGTGAGTGAGTGAGTCAGTCAGTCAGTCAGTTACACATGCGGTTGTATATATATTAGATTTAAGTTTTCACTAACAAAATTGTGTCAAAAAGTATAAATACTTAGCAATAACAATCCTTAAAGAAAACATTATTATAACTGAATTTTTCTAATGTAAAACCAAGAACAACTAGCTATACATAATACACACAGTCAAAATATCAAGCTTGTTAATGGAAATAGTGTTGCAGAGAGGCTTATCTCGTCTGTCAGTTGTGGTGACTGTCAGCTGACAGGCCGACCCGGGTTTATTTACGGTCGGGTTTATAGTGTAACATTCTGACAGTGGACTTTGAATGAGATATCACTTTTAACACTTCCAAGTGACAATAGGATTGGAAATTCATAGATTAATCTGACAACGTAGAGTGCAAACAGTATTTGAGTACAAAATAATGGAATGAACAATAAAATTTGTAATAAACCATACCTTTCTTTATTAGCTTACGTTTCCTCTGAAGTTTTATAATTTTGTCTGTATATGTATAAAACACAGATTTACTATAATGTGGAGTTCTCGTTACGATTTTTCAGAAAACTGAAGAAACTATTTGTTGAGATATTTAAAAATAGTCGCAATAATAAATTAAAATTATTTAAATTTTAATTATGCTGCAAGACAAGAAATGTGTACAGTTTTACATTTGATTTATTAAATAAATAACATGCCACAGCTCTTATTACGATTTTGCTATATATTGAAAGAAAGACCCTTATGAAACTGCATTCGTATCTCCATAATACATATAAAATTTATTTTAATGGCTTGATCGGATTTAGAAAAGATAAACAAACATTGTTGATTTAATGGTGGGAATATGGAACGCTAAAATGGAATGAAAGCAGTGGAAACTTTTTTACAGTACATCGAAGTTCTGATCTGGATTTGCTACAAAAAAGTACATTAAATGTATTCCATATTATACATGTGGATTTGATAAATAAAAGCAACTATTGGTTTGAACTAATACAGTTCTAATAATATAATCTTTTTAAATAGTCTGTAACTCTAAAATACTTAAAATAAATTTGTAAAGATGTAAACTTCCGAAACTTTCACACTCTTAGATAACGTTTACCTCTCATCCTAAATCCCATAATCAACAAAACTTTTACAACCTGGAAAGCGTATAATTGATTAAGCTTACCGAACTAAAAAGAACATTTTTTTCTATATAATATAGCAGTCTTATGAAACGGAAAACAATACGATTAAAGATTTTAACTTTTTGGATAATTTATATCATGTTCTTTTTCCGTTTATAAACATTTTAATGCTGTTTTTATTTACTGTTCCCAGCCAATGAATCTTATTGTATTATGTGCTACTCTGTAACGTTAGAACACCTCGCATCCTCTAAGTTGAGTAGAATAATTGGAAGCTTTTCAAAATGTAGACTGTTGTGCTCAGTAGCATACTATTATTTTTATTTACGAATATTGTTACTTTTGGCTCCTAAGTACTTTGTGACCTACAGTTAAATGTTTTGTTAAAACGTTAAAAAAAGTGTTTGAAGATAGGTTACATTATTTATTAAACGCGATATACACACAATATTTCGTTCTATGTAGATCCTTATGTTTTGTTAAATTTTTAGATGAACATTTATGATTATTAATTGAAATCTATTTATGTAAACACATATTTATGTAGCAGTAGCAAATATTCTCCATTTTCCTCAATAGTTACGACTACTTTGTACGTGTGTGTTTTGAAATAACAAGTGACTTTTTGCCTATTGTACTATCTATACTTTTTAACAAATATTTGTACTCACGTTTGTTTTTAAACCATATGACCGCGTTAATTCTAAATGACTTTTGCTTGGTCCAATAAATCCCGTATATTTGGAACTGGCAGTAATAGAGGACAAGCAGCGCCCAGGGTTTTTATTTACTGCATACTTGTTTTATCTGTACACACAAACGTTATGCTGTGATTGCAGTCAGGGAGGAGACAAGCCGTCCATCAGACAACCTTCCGTGTGGAAATGGGAACTACAAAACAGCCCCACACAGCAGGGCTTATCTCTCCTGTCAATCAGCGGATGTTCGGCAGTGCTGTCAAACTAAACATTTTTATTCACATAACAACGCCGACTGTTTCATACCAAACGCTCATGGTTCTGTTCTAGTGCACGTTATAATTATTAAAGTCTATAATACCTTCTTATATTTAGATGAATACTCCACTTAGAGTTAAATATCCATTTACTTAAGAATTAACTTAGTAAAAAGTATCAAAACTGAATTAATAAAATAGATCTTCCCATGTAATTTAGCACGTTGTATAGAATATATTCTGGAGATATTGATATTTTTTATTTATATCCTTGTATTTAAGATTAATAGTAATAATAATGATGGTTACACGAACTAAAGAACGTATATTACCAACATTCCACTTCAGAATGTTGACGGATAATTGAACAATTTATTTCTCGTACAAAATTAAATGATGTAAAAATTATGTCAAATATAAAATTATATAAAGTACTGAAGTGTTTTCGAACCATAATAGGCTTTATTAAATATTGGGTTTTTTTGCTAGTAAATTTTGTTATTGCCTGCCTTAAAGGTTTATTGAGATGGCAGGCGTTTTAGAGGCGTTTAGACATATCCGTCTTTAGTAAACAATATTAAAGCCTTGGTTTGCAATTCCCAAACGTTACATTTTGGTATTGTGAAGTTGTAATAAATGTTTACAGTTGTGGTATGTACGTTTTAAATATTTCATATACTAGTTACTACATATTCCCAGAGTAGATTGAAATTCTTAACCATTCAAACTTTGAGTTGCGGGGAGGATGATGGATGGCTTTTACTACGTAGAAAATGCTCTTAGCATTAAGAAATGTACAGTATTTGAATTTCTGTCGTAAAGACAATTTCAGTGAAAACCACATATTGTAGGAACATTAGTTAGACTCAATATTATTAATGTATGGTGTTATAAAATCTGTATTTATTTATAATACAGATTTATTATAATTCGACCTAAATTGAACAATGTACCTGTGATTTATTTATATTCGTATTTATATTCTGAATTTAAATTTAAAAACACAGGAATCTAGAAGTAGAGGGTGGTTTTTTTAATTAAATTTAGTTCGGTCAATTCAATAATATTAAATAAATTAAATAGCGAAGTTTTATTTCGGTACATGATTAATTATCTTTGGAGTTGTGTTGGTTGTCTGCAAATTCCTTACTTGTCTATGTAACGTAAGGAAGTATGTTAGCAGGCTACGGTTTTCCCGACGGATTTTAAAACGAATTAATATTTGTGTTTCACATCTCCCTACGTATTTCTAATAGAGTTTGAAACTAGATTCTCAAGTCTAGAGCTCGGGGGAAATCACGTGTTTCCTTTACAATCCAGTGGAGTGCCAGGTGAATCATTGAAGTGCTTTACGTGCAGTCGGTTCCAGCCACGAAACTGCCGGGAGCTTTTCTGCAGATACTGCAGAGCAGCGAGTCAAAGACGATTATAAGAGTTATTTCATATCTGAGGGTGCTACTAGTCCTATATGCCTGTACAATTTTCAAATGTTATATTTCAAGCAGTTAATAATCTTATAGTAGGAAAACATAGTTCCATCAATTTAACTTTAACGTGACAAAGTGAAATCTTGGCTTACTATCCCATCCTAATGATCCAAACAGCCATACAAAATCGTATTTTTAAATATATAAAATACACATAGCCTAGAGAGTAAAACATGGTTGAAAATCAGAAAAGATGGTTCACGTCACTAAAAATAGTTTTTACATATATCCAAGGATAAACTTGTAATAAATAATTAAACAATGCCATACACAGATTTAAACATTACTCACAGCCTCATGAAGAATGTACAGTTAAAATAATTTGTAGCACACTTGTAAGGGAGGGAAACCCCTATTAGAGGTATACAATTTATTTTTAACTTTATACACGGTCAACCATATAGTACAACCTATAAATGTAAAATGGCATATGTCGCCCAGTTCAGGATAAATAAATCTCAAGTGTCATGATAAGACTTTAACGTGGCTCATGTGATACCGTTCCTGCGTTCCACCGACCATGTTCCTGCATTCTGTATGTTCAGGCCAAGGTACATACAGTATTGTTGGAATTATTTGTTTAAAATGTGTACTCTGAATTGTGTTAGTATAGTTTTAACACGGTATGAATCAAAAAACTTAGATATAATAAACAACGCAAACTATGATGAAAAAGGTATCTCAAAATTAGCGGTCTTGGTAAATTTGAACAGTAAGAACAAATTGGCTCCGTTCTAAATATATAAATACTTTAATGCATAACGCATATTAGAGCTACCTGGGAAGGTATTTGATATTTGAATTATATTCTAATCTGTTATACTATTCTTCTGTGTTTATTTGTTACAGTATTAAAACAGTGGATACCTAAGTAGCACCTAACTATTTTTTGGGTGCTTTAGCGATATCTAAAACGTTTTAGTAATTTGTCACAGGGAAAGGGAAAACAGTGTGATAAGAGTGTCAGAGTTTGGCCAGAAGATTCATTCCCGCATTTGTCAGAACGTGGCACTTCTTTACGAACTTGGTTTAGCTTAAACATCCACACTTTATGCTTTCACGGAATCGTAGGCATATTTTTTGAAACAAAATAGTTTACACAAAATAAAAATAACCATAAAGAGTTCTTAAAAGTTGAACAATATTTAACGTGATTTAGCAGGACACAACGAGTAAATTCGCGGCAGAAAACAGTTAATCTAATTTAAATCCTAACAGGATATATTGCAAGGTGCCTTTTAAGTCATTATGATATCGAGGCATGTTAGTCGAAATATGTTATGAGAGGGATTATTTCTAAATAGAAAATCGTGACATAAAGTATTGAGGATATCAATTAAGGTTAGGTTGTAGAGATGGGATCTTTCCTCATTTTTTAACTAAAGCACTCTAGTTACTGGTTATTGTTTATTTACCAATAAAAATATTGGAACCTAATCTATTCAAAAAGCAAAGAGAACTAAAAAATTAAATACGTTTTGAATTATATACATATTATTTCTTTGAAGTACTTTATACACACACCCATTGCATGTATAGACACATCAGACAGGCCGCAGTCCAAACACTGATAACGCCGCCGCGCCGCTTGTAGGTCTACTGATAACAGTCAGTACGAGTAGAATGACAACTGAGCCGTCTGTCATGATAGTAACTATTCTTAATGTACCTGGTGCACTAACTTTTATGAAGGTAACAGGATTTTGTCGGTATTTTGCTATTTTCTCAGAAGTGATTCTACCTTTCGAGATTTGTAGTCATTTCTTTTTTAAGCCGATAATTGAAATAACACTTTATACATTCTAGGCTGTTCTGGCAGCCATCTAGATTTTAACTCCATAGGAATAAACACATATTAGGCCTTATTTTTCACTGTAGAATTATGTAATATATCTCAATTTTAAAATATAGTTAATTTGAATTTGAAGGATCTTTATTTATGTTTAGTTATTCCTATTAGTTATTTATAAAAATAAAAAAATATTTCATACTACATAGTATGAGTATTTAAAATATACAAAATCTGCTATAAAAACAAAATAAAAAAAATATACTAAAGCTTTAAGATTTGGATGAGAATAAAAAGAAATAGACAGATTAACTATAATTAGAATTGTAGTTGAAATTGAACCTTGATTATTATTTATGAGTATAATTACAAAATATATTTGTCTTTTAATAATAAAAGTTAAATATATGAAATAGCTAATATATAGTTCAAAATGATGGCGTTCAATAAAATAAGGCAATGAAAATGGTGAAGTGATCGGGTGGGCATGGGTTTAGCTGGAAATGTCGCAATGTATTGGAAACAGAATTATTCGTTGCCACAAACAGAGGTTTTACCACATTGTTCTACTACTTTTAGCTATCGAGAGATAACATTATGAAATAATTCCACTAAACATAATGTAACTATTAAAACACGGTATTTTGTGTAACAATGAACTTTAGTTTAATTGTTACACTAAAACTAAGGTTTCAGAAATATTTTTTAGGTTTTAGTAGAATATTTAAGTGTTTTTATGAACATATTATTCTTAACGCTTTAAATCAATTTAATAGGATACCATAATTTGATTTGGAGTAAACTAGTTAATTTTTATGAAAAAGCGTTTAAACTTTTAAATTTCATAAAAAGATAAGAGCTTCCATACCTGATGCGGCTGATTATATAGGCTATAAAAAGGAGTATTTATTACTCTGAGAAATATCTTTAAAAACAGAGGAATATCTTTTGTAGAGGTATATTTTGTTAGCCGACACCAAACCTGGCAAAGTGTATATTTAAAACCACCACGCTGTAATCCCTATCCTTATTAATCAGGTTTTATAATCTGCGGAAGGGTTTGGCAAGAAAAGGTGTCGGATACCTTTCCTACCTTTTCTTGTCTACTAGTGCTGCCCCACCCTGCTGGTTACCAAAGAGAAACATCCTTCGATATATGCCTCATTATGTAAAATAGTAAAATTGAGTGAGCAATAAATATATGACGCGGTTTGGTGTGAGTTGATATAAAGACCCACTTTGGGACTTGCCACAATTCAAGTAAGATTTCCAACTATAGAAGCGGCCATATTACAACGAGAATATATATGGAAAGAAGGGTTCGGAAAACCCCTATTATGTTTCAATGACTATAACTTGAGGAGTGATTATTGCTGGTGAACTAAGAATAACAGGGCTTATATAACATACCATGTATGAATGATGAAGGGTTTCTCATAACTAGTATCACTTACTCAATAGTACACTAATAAATAAATATTAGCCTTTCAGGGCTGATAATACTGATATAGCCTACTATTACAACCTGATGTGAGATACTGACATACTGCCTAGATTAGATATCGTTGACTTACTTTAAACTTACAGAGCCTTATGATAACACAGTTCTAAATATAGTTCTAGTTATAAACAATTTCTCAATTATTTCTTACAATAACTATTTCGCTTCGATTGGACAACCATGTAAGGTGATCACAGATGTAGATCACAAACAACTATATTCACAAACTATGACAACCCAAAATGAATTATTTTTAGAGTGAGACATTTATTAATAACATAAAAATGCTTTATTATAAAGGTTAAACACGTGTAATTTCCCTATTGGCACAAATAATAAAAAACGTAAGAGTAGGAATACAATTACTTTTGTTATTTCTGTATTATTCATTCAGATTAATATTTACAAGACGTTCTCGGCTTAGTAACTACTACTTTACGTAAAATTAATACTTACGGTCAGAACTGGTCCTAATATTCCTCGTAACTGAGGCAGCCTAACGGATAACCCGACACTTATAGCGAAAATTAGTGAATTAATGTTTAAATCGATATACACGGGAATCGGAGATTCTTAGTCATGTCGCTGTTTTATAGTTTTAAATTTGTTTGGATGCTCCGAGCTCTAGAGCCCGTTAGGAAATAGGAAACAACTGGTGTTGAAGACTTAGACAATATTACATCAATGTAGATTTGTTATAAGGTGGTTTTGCATATAAATTATTTCTAATAACTAATTGTTCTCATATTAAGTGGTGTAGTGAATGCAATCTGTTTTACAAGTTTGTATCGCGTCGAAATATTGGTTACACAATACTAGATTTTTAAATATTTTAGCCTCCTTGTATATAGCCATCGTCAGTGAACGATGTTAAGATCATTCAGCCAACCTGCATTTAAAAAGCAGACCTGTTTTATTGAAAGATATGTTTTAACGTATACCTGTTGAAAATGTCCTTCTGCAGACTGGCGAGAATATTTCATCAGTCAATATTTCATCAATTTTGTTAACAATATTTTATTGGGTGTAAACAGGAAAACGTAGTACATATAGGGATTAAAAAGGGCTTAATAATTCCCGAACGATTCCAGGTAAAGCAATAAAACTTATATTATTACCGCACCTATAAATGTACCTTTTTAAGTAAGTACCATATTTTTGTCATGTCAGGGGGATGGCCCGCAAGATAGTAGAGTACAATGCTGCAAATCCGACCTTAAAGGCTTCACTCTTTAAACATGTATGCTGGTTTAAAAGTTTAAAACATCTATAACGTAGGTCCTGAGATAGATGGTTTAATAATGTTGTCTTGGATCAAGTTGTGAAAGTTAAACTTAGTAAATGAATATTGGACGTATAAAATATATTTTAAGGAAGTTAGCGACTGTTCACATCCAATGGCAGATGGTCTACAAGGAGTTCGGCAAAACATGTAATGTAAGCATAGCTCAAGATTTATATTTTTTTAAAGCGTAATGTAAGATGTATATTAAGTGAAAGCCAAAGCCCAACCTAAAAGTAAGAATTTTCTGTTATAACAACTGATACCAGATTTTCCCTTTAACATTCATATCTAAGCAACCCCTTTATAATGATGTACAGCTAAGCTTACGGTAAAAACTCAGTCTATTATTTATGAACAAAAATGATTTGGAATGCTTACAACATCGTCTACAATTATTGTATCTTGTATCGATTTTAGTATCTTGTGTGGTTTTCTAGATATTGGTTGTATTCGAATCGAAATAAATTAATAATAATATACTGTTATAATATATTGTCCAAATAACCTTTCTTTGAGCGTGTTCGTAGAATTTTGTCATACTTCTTTTATTGTGAGTTGAATCATTACAAATGCCAAAGCTATGATAGTTGCTGTCTGTACAACATACCTACCTTTTAACAACTTATTTTAGGATTTTCCGTAAATGTGTAAGATATTTTAGTAACCTGAGGTGATATCAATTAGAATAACGGTTGAAATAAAATAAACAGGTCTAGTTTCTAATTAGTATACAATACCAATATAAAACATTTTGTACCTCATTAGGCTGTACGAGTAAAATATCAATCTGTTACAGTTTGTAGGATAAATTATGAGAAGGTATAAATTAAATCTCCTAACTTTCTCCGATGGAATTAAGTTGTAAGACTCCAAGTAATTTACATTTTACGGTAACTATATTACGTGCAGGTGGCATTTACCTTCTTTTAGCCACAAAATCTCTCCGCATGCCACCATCTGACATCTCTCATTTTACTCTCAAGTATAAATAAAGTAGACTTAATGAGACGCTGAAGTACAAGTTTATATTGTCTTTACATTTATATTATATTTTATAATTTAATGACTAAATTTAACGAAAACTTACTGCTTTTTGTACTTCAATTATTGATCCATTGATGTAAGATTAAATTCCACAATATGGCTTAAAATGTAGAAATATGTCAATAGTTATTGTTAGAAATATGAGCATCGAACTTTTCCTGCAGGTTTTGTTCTATAATTTATTAGCCAACAATTAATAATAATGGAACATTTTTGAATAACGTATGGTAGTTGAATATTAATTTATCGGGGCTTTTTGTACTTCAATTATTGATCCATTGATGTAAGATTAAATTCCACAATATGGCTTAAAATGTAGAAAATATGTCAATAGTTATTGTTAGAAATATGAGCATCGAACTTTTCCTGCAGGTTTTGTTCTATAATTTATTAGCCAACAATTAATATTAATGGAACATTTTTGAATAACGTATGGTAGTTGAATATTAATTTATCGGGGGATAAAACCGTATTTTATTTCTACACCAAACAAAAATTATTTACTAAAACCTCTTAATAACATAAAATAACAGTTTGTTCATAGAATACCGTAAATAAAACCATTTGAGGTTATTAAGTAGGGATTCAAATTGCCCTTATCTTTAAAATTAGTACAAATAGGCAACATTCAAAACGGGGGTTTTTGGGAATAATCATTTATTCAGAGCTCTCGATTACGAGTTATACTTACTGCAGCTGCTCACCCGTTCACTAAATAGTGACAAACATATTTACTTTCTCTCTAATTGTGATAGCCATTTGGCATGCCTTGTATTTGTACAAACCAAGCGTATTAACAAAATATAGCCCACTTTCAATGTTAGGGATATATATATATAATATATATATATATATATATATATATATATATATATATATATATATATATATGGGCCCATGAATTGAACTTAACTTGGGATATAGACCCGTTCTTTTAAATCGTACAGTAATTTAAAGAACTATATATATTGGTTGGTGGGAGGGTTGAAAGTAAACAATATATCAAAAGACCTACACTGTACTTTAAATTACTGTACGATTTAAAAGAACGGGTCTATATCCGAAATTAAGTACAATTCATAGTCTCAAATTATCTTTAACATCTTATGTACGAGTCATTTCTTAATGAAGAGAAAGATTTGCTTACTCCCAGCAGTTTTTAATATAATGCCACTTTTTTGTATTACATATTTCCATGAGTTGTGTAGCGTTGATATTTGAACGTTTACTTTAAAATAATCTCGAAGATTTGTATATATAAAAGATACTTTTATATAGATAACGAAAGGGCTTGAAAAAAAATCCTGTCATTTCAAATATAAATAAATGAAGAGAGCAGATCACATGACCGCCACCACTATTCATATGCTCAAGAGCCGTATGAACGGGTTTGTCCCTTGATAGCATAAGGGGTGGAAAAACAGCAACATCTGCAATTGCTGTCGATATCTCTGATGCATTAATTGTACGTAGGTTACAGACTAATATAGAAGACAATTACTATCCAGGTTTAAAAATAATTATTGCAGAAACTATTTAAATTTAAAATATTTTTTTATTGGCTGTGTATCAGTGAAGTTTAATATTCGAGCGACTACAAAAACTGTCTTTCTGTCAGCAAGTATTACGATAATGAACTGACCCAAAGAAATGAAAGTTTGCATAACACTTCATTTTATACAGGCTACTCTGAATTCGGTGCATATTATTGGATAGGATTTGGCTCAGAGTGTGCGAATACGCCACACACAAGTCTAACATGTCACCGTAATAGCAACGACATATTAGCAGAATAAATATATTTGTTCTTAAATTGAGTAGTCATATGATATTTTATATGTACAATTTTTATTCAGAGATTAAAAAAAAAAAAAACGGAAAGTATTGTTGAAAGTCGTTAAAAAGGTTCGTAATTTTGCAAGCGACCTTTGTGCAGCCTGTTACGTGACATGTAGTGCGCAGTACCTTCTTAATAATTAACACAACAACATAACAATTAACATAATTAACTTTCAATGACAAGATGGAATTGTAAAATATTACTTTCCCTACGTTAGTCCAAATCGAATTGAGCTGGATAGAAATTGCACAGGAAACACTTTTTTACGGGATTTTTCCAGAGAAATCCCCCGCATATACTTATACCTTTGTCAAATGTATTAACAGATTTTACATTTTCTTAATTTGTTTAGAGTAATAATCTGTTTAAATTCATAACAAAAAGTAAATAATATTATAATAAGGAATTAATAGTTTATAGTTCAAAGGATTTTCATAATTTAAAACTAATTTTACACTAACATTGTTCATAAAAAGTGATGTTTAAACGAGAAATAGTGCTTAGTTTCAAAGTCTCTTTTTTGCATTCATTAATAAAACTATTAAACCTACTAGCTGTATTATAACTGCAGTAATATACCGAAAAGCTTTATCAGCACCTGTTTTACCTTTCCTTATAAAAGTAGAAAGACTTGAAGTCGAAATAAAACATCCAGTAAAAGTTCACAGACTAAAAAAATACACACAGCACAATGCGTTGACCTAGACCGGAATAAACAGACTGGAGTTGGCTGCAAGATATGATCTACATATAAATGAAAAGTTCATCCCGCCTCACCGGGTGTCTTGGAAGTCACGGTATTCAATAAAAAAAAAAATTTCGTATATGTGTCGGTCTTCATCCACCATAAAATAATGTAATAATCAAATATTATTGTACGTTTAAAACTATTGCAGTCATTGGTAAAAAAATAGAAATTTAATAACTACATTTATTTATTGTTTATTAGTATTAACCGTGTTAAATGTATAGGTAGACATTACAAACTAATACAAGATTTTGAATAATATAAGTTTTTGATAAGATAGTAAATTATTTTAAATATCATGCAGTTGTAAATTATAACTGAATGCCTATTATTTTGTTCGTAAAATGAATATGACTGATATGTTGTCATGAAACGAATTCTGCCATTTGATTAAATATATGTTATTATTCGTCCTTCATCGAAATTAATGATGAGCGTTCACTGAGCAACGCTTTAAAAAGAATATTTATAACCACAACCATAACATTTTATGAATGTAGAAAATTAAAGAGATCGCGCGAACTAAAGAGCTTCGTTTATTTAAAACACATCACCTTGCCGCCGCGCCAGAGAAATGGAACCATAAATCGTTTAACAAAATCTCGCGGTGTTTATTTCTCACGGCGGTGATATTTTTGCAGATTTCCTACGGTTTGTAGAGGCAATAAATATACCAGCTTACAATTAGGCAAGGAACAATTTCAATAGGTGGTATTATTTAATACTAACGATTTACATTTTGTAACGAAATTCAAACAAATTTTATCAGTTTTGTCCAAAGTCACAAAATAGATCTCACAACCATACGTATGACAGGTAAAAACTTTCACTGTTTTTAAGGTGACAAGACGTTCCCGAATACTGCACAATCGAACAGCGTTAATGATACCCCCAGAATATACATTAGTCAAGTTCAAAATTTAAATAAATAAATAAAGAATAAATTGAATTTTTTTCTGATATAGTATCTACATTTTCCGACTCACGTTACGTCTAAAAATGATTGATATAATTAAAATCTAGATATGAAGAGAGGTTTATGCAATACATAGATATTTTAGTTTTACCAAAACCGGCAGAGTTATTAATGACTATCCGCTTGAAAATAAGGAGAACAAAGCGGTACTGTTTAGTAATTAGGTAGGTCTTAACCAAGCAGTGATCAACATGAGAAATCAACGATCAAAATGGCTGCTATATTACTTACTGCTAGAGTGTAGATACCAATAAAAATGTGCTTACTTGTTATTACCGGTAGCAATTATATTAGCTATGTAGTGATCAATATGACCAATTAAATATCTTTAAAGCTTCTATATTAATGGCTGCTAGACTGTTGATAAGCCAGCAGAAAATGTGCTTAATTGGTACTACCTATAGCAATAATATATGTTAAATTGTATAACTAATTAATATAACTAATAAACGACCACTATGGCTTCTGTATTACAATCTGCTAGACTTTTGATAAGCCGGAAAAATGTGCTTAATTTGTATTACATGTAGCAATTATGTAAGTGAATTGTATAAGTGATCGATATGACCAATCAACGGTCTCTATGGCTTCTGTAATACAGGCTGCTACACTGTTGATAACCCAGCAGGTAATATGCTTGCCTGGTATTGTAGCAATTATTTTAGTAAATTGTATAACAGTGTCCTTATTTAATTAAAAACATCCAAAGGTACTTAGTTACGAGTGTCACTTAATTATTTATATAACAACTTTCAATAAAAAAGTCATGTTTTATAAATAGTATTCTCATATTAACTGCTGCAAGTTATTAGTTATCTGTAATCTATTTTATAAATCTTGTATATGACTTCACATCTGATTAATTGAGTAGGTACTTTGCAAATAAAAAAGGCAAATATGCCTATACTGTTATATACTAACCTAGAAGTTGTGAGTCTCTGTGTTCAAGTTTATGGTAACCTGTAGAGTAGAAGTAACTTAACCGATTGTGGTGATGTTTATATGGACATTCTTAAAGTTCCTAGTTAACTTATAGGTCTATTATTTCGAAGATTAAAGCAAAGGAACACTACTAATTAAAAGATCATGTTAAATGTAACTGCTGGCATATTGTAATATTTTGTAATAAATGTTATATTTCATTTTATATTGAAAATTTACGTATTTTGTAAATATATAAATTGATTTAAATGTGCATACAAATAGTGTTAAAAAGAATATACGATAAAAGACATTCAGGAAATTTAACCGTGTGGATCAAGAGCCTAATATGCTTAATGTTATTGCAGTTCTGCAAGAGTGTAATTTAATTCTTGCAAAGTTACTTTTAAAATTCTCCGCCTTGCGTGCTTGTAAGGATATTTAAAGTGTTTTTGTAATTTACTTTCCATGGAATTGAACAATTTGTACCTGGTCATTTTAATCTCAAAATTTCATTTACCAAAGCTATTTCTACGTATAAACCTTTGTTCAGATTTACTGCTTAAAGCTGTATATGAAGAGTGTTGATATTATTAAACATATTATTGCATATTAACATATTAAAACATATTTTTCATTTTTATGGGAATATTGCATAACTTTATTACATTGAAGAAAAAACAAACATACCCTTGTGGCGAATTACATTCCACACCTCTCTCTCTGTTTATCTTTTTATTGTAGACTGAGAAGATTATGAAATTGTTTTATTATTTTGAACAAAGTAATCATTGTTTAACAATGAATAATTAGTTCCTATGTAAGTTTTCCTATGTAGTAACTCCTTTATGTTTTTTCTATGACAACTAGTTAAAGAAGAAATTCACGGAACAAAGAAAAAATAAAGTTTGAAAATTTCGTCAGTACAAACAAAAGTATCAAAATGTCGATATTCAAAACTATAGGAATAAATCAGAAACATATTTATGACGTTTCTGGTCCAATTGACTTACTATCCAACGAGATAGGTATGAATAAACACCAGTTTGTATTTTTTTGTTCTAGTAAACTAAAACATTCATCATACCAAAGATAACAAGCAAAGGTTTTTTGTAACGAGAAAAAAGGGATAAGTTCAGTCTTGTGAAAACAGTTGATTCTCTTTACCATTCCCATTGGTGTATGAATTCCAGCCAACAGGTTATCCTAAGACATTTGTCTAAAGTATACCAACAACCTAAGAACAACCCTCCTAATCGTTTTTGGTGAAGGGTGAGAGCGACAGACATGAAACTTACAGAAGTTTTTGCCAAATGTGATATTAATGGCAAGCCGCCTGAAGAAACAAATTTTTATTTAAATGACTTAGAAAAAATATTAATTATCTTCGCTTTGTACATTCAGTTTTTTCTAGTTCATGAAAGCAATGAAGAGGTTCCTAACATTTTGTCATCATATAATGTTTTAGAAAATTGTTAACTCGATATATATATATACATACACATACTGTCTTTAGTGCGAGCCATTCTATGTAACAGGTCTAAGCTTGTGTATGAGAAGAACTGCCATAAAGACAAAAGATATATCGAGAATGAATCTTCCTACAGCCTTTAAATTGTGCATGCAACTTCATTGCTATATAAGGAACATGTACGTGTGTTGATGGTGCAGGTCACCCGATGGAATTTAGCTTAACGTTTGCTTACAAACTGAGTACAATCATATGATACTTTACCGTGTGACTTAGTGACACATGTAACCTAATGAAATAAGCTTCAGAAGTGAAATTGTGCATGCAACTTCATTGCTATATAAGGAACGTGTACGTGTGTTGATGGTGCAGGTCACCCGATGGAATTTAGCTTAACGTTTGTTTACAAACTGAGTACAATCATATGATACTTTACCGTGTGACTTAGTGACACATGTAACCTAATGAAATAAGCTTCAGAAGTGAAATTGTGCATGCAACTTCATTGCTATATAAGGAACGTCTACGTGTGTTGATGGTGCAGGTCACCCGATGGAATTTAGCTTAACGTTTGTTTACAAACTGAGTACAATCATATTATGATACTTTACCGTGTGACTTAGTGACACATGTAACCTAATGAAATAAGCTTCAGAAGTGAAATTTTG
The DNA here is from genome assembly GCF_021130785.1 of Homalodisca vitripennis. Lineage (NCBI taxonomy): Eukaryota > Metazoa > Arthropoda > Insecta > Hemiptera > Cicadellidae > Homalodisca > Homalodisca vitripennis. Next base: position 114,980,470 of record NC_060207.1, read on the forward strand.
CATGCAACGTCAGCAAAGTCTGTTACGCGACATAATAGTTTAGAAATTTTAAAAATCATTTAAACATATTAAAATTTCATAGTTCAAATACGTCATAATACCTTTTTACAGGAAGATACGACTAAAATTATAAAAAATAATTATTTTTGCAGTTTTTTTTAGTAACACTTGTTTATTATTTTTTAGGCTGAAAATATTTCTGAAGGTATAACAAATAAGATAATTAGGGTTTGGAAAAAATATTGCATTTGGTGTAACTATTTTATATGTAATGCGTGTCTAATTATTTAAAACCGTCGCAAAAGAAAAAAAGCACCTACATGTATGAATGAATTAAAGAACGACAGTATTAAAGACGTAGATGAGAAATATATTTTAGCTCATGACAAATACGATCATGAATCTCTTATGTAAACTATTCTGACACTTTTATCGTTACAGTTCTTCTGACAGATAACTCTACCGACCCTTCTCATGTATTTTATGACTAGATGGAGTTTTCACAGCTTTTACAAACAGAATTCATAATTATCGCAGTTTTTTATGCAGGTATGTATCCATTGTAAATATTTATATCCATATAAATTCGGTAATATGCGGAGTAAATTACATAAAATTATCAAAAAGTAATTAATTTAGTCGGCTAATATATATGACTACTATTTAACATATAAACATAATCCTATTTGTTTGTCTCTTTGAATTTCGATTGACTAAATAGTTACGAATTTACACTAAATGTAGCACTATTTCTAAATTTATTTCACGTAAAATTAAACTATATAAACCCTTAAGCAATATTTTGTGTTATACTGTGATACTTTTGCAATGGTAATGAATACTTATCTGTTGAATGTTTTTAAATAGAAATACTTTTCCTTACATCTCATAATTTAACCTTAGCTTTCAGGATTTAACATTTGTAGTTTAAAGGATATTTTTATGCGCATGCATGATATTATTTGTTGGGGTTTAACCACTGTTATCTTAAAACCAACTGTACCGAGAGTGACGATTTTATAGTAAAATAAATCTGATCATTAATGTTCTTCAGAGTACTGCCTTAAGCTAAGAGGATTCAAATATTTAAATGGAAACTAGATGATATTTTAATCACCACCCATCTCGTTATTAAGATTGTGTATTGGATATCCTTTTCAAGAAAATGGATACACTGTACTTCGATATACAGCTGTGTGGAGAGTGGTGTGAAAGAACGAGGTGAGCTAAGCTTGAAATGTTGATTACAAAACACGGTGAAAATGTCAATTGCGAGAGGAATACGTCCACAATGGGTTTTTGCCAATTATTTACTGCGTGCCATAAACACGAAACAAGTATGCATACTACACAGTTTAAAACCGTTTATATACAAGATTTACTACTCGTAGCTTCTACTTAAAAACATGTAGGGGACAGTTGTTCAACTTAGTACTTAATTATGCGTGTTTACAAAACTAAAGGATTTTACGCACGTCAGAAATTCAAACCTTATTGAAACCATTTGAAGATGTGAACTACGTCAACAATATTATTAATTAAACCCATAATTTTCTCAAAATAAACGACATCAAAATCACAAATAGCTTTAAGTGAACTTATGACTTTTAATTTAACTTTGAATTAACTATAGTGTGTTTTCTCCTGGTAGTTTGAAAGTGTAATTAAAATGTTTGGCAAGAGGTTTATTACTCTCACTAGCCAAATTTTTTGTTATGTGAGTAAGTGTGACCAGTCTAATAAAATAGGAGATAACAGTTAAAATCCCATGCTGTTACCACGATCGAACTCAATGTTGGTAAGATATAACAAATAGCATAATTTTGGTTTGGATAATTTGGATGGATTGAGTATTAAGTGTGAATAATTTATATTTAATTTAATAACGCTTAGCAGCACGTTTAGCATATAATTTGTATTTATAAGACAGTACGTGAGGGCGCGCATAAATTTGTTTTTATTATACTTCCTATTTCCACTAATAATTTGTATATTGTAGACACATTTCCTTAATCACGTTGAAGGCTGTAT